>NW_027496809.1:0-197801 GCF_021521415.1 Bidens hawaiensis
TGTAGTTATAAATAAAAAGACAATTTTGTTTTTATGAGCTCCTATTTATGCAGATGGTCACGTTCTCACAATGTTCACTCACACTTGGTTTTATATTTGATCATACCTGTGATGTATGTATGTGAACTCTCTTAGTCAATATGTAACGTGTGATAAATAAGCTTGTAACAAGTTCAAATCTCCACCCTTTTGAAGGGTTGCATAATTCAGAAGGTAATAATGGTTGGTTTTGGGTAAGTAGGGATTTTGGTATTAGTGGTTCGAGGGTTTAGGTTAATGATGGTGAGGATGGTAAATACAACTTTGTGTTGTTTGTCGGGAGTCTTAAGATGTCTTCAATGGTTAGCTCTTTCTCCCAATTAAAATATGTTTTTTTTTCAAGTTAAAACCTAGTGACTCTTTTAAGGTCAGATCGTCAAGACCAGTTTTGTCGAGGATGTGGATCAGTTCTTCCTCAATCCTGTTCTGAACATAACTTCCAACTCTAGTAGATCGTTCGACTTTGAGCCTAATAGCCCCCACCCTCATTAGTTCGGTAAATTCATGCATAGACTAAGTTTGACTTTTTATAACATCTTCCTTCGTGAGACCAGTTTCCACAGGCTAAGCATCGTTCGTATCTTTTTGCTCTTATTTTCAATGCGCTTTTGGAAACTCCACAAAATGGTGGCCTTTGTTCGTCTTGGCGCCACTTTTTCTTACCTCATTGCTAAAGAGAAAGATTCTCTCCCTAAGTTCTGGAGGCAACCTAGGTTTTGCTAAATGTATGCAGCAAATGAAATTGAAATCAAAAGAATGCATTTCCAGTTCTTTAGGATCTGCCGATAAAAGACGAGTGTTGTAATTTACCGGTGAGATGGATAAAGTGGTGAGGTTTTGGTTAAGGTTTTGTAATTTGGGCAGTGGTTTTGAGTGAATTGTGATAATATTACCTTCTTCCTTATACAACGCTTCGTGCGGTCTTGAAATGCCTACTTGCGACAAGTTCTAAATCATACGAAACATGTGACTCACTCAAATCTTCTGAAAAAATATATATGGCATGAGGTTTTCTCACAGTAACGGAGGAATTGGGTATAAACGTCATATTTTGCATAAATTTCTGCTCAGTTTTACTTCTCTGTGATTCTGTCAAACGAGGTGGTAGTTCTTTCTGAGAACTGATCAATTAGGTCGTACAAGCCCTCGAATGAGTATCGGCTATCATGTGACGAACTAGGGCCGACCCCGGATGAAGATGGGCCTCCTCTCTGATGGTAGGTGCAGCAGCGGTACTGTCCGGGCGGTGATCCTCTCATCTCGGGCACATCTTGGATTAACATCTCTGACGGGTCTTCTGGGTCCCATACCTGGTTATGCTTGTCACAGAATCTCCACACATCCGGGTTTGACCGATTCGCTGAACCATCTGCAGCTAATACAATAATCAATAGTGAGAGAAATTGAATCTGGGCTTCGGGTACCTTCTCTGTCTACACCATAAGCTCCATAGAGGTTATAGATCCAAGGGCCACCAAAGATCGGTGTATTTCCTCTGGCGTTTGCATTTGTTGTGAACAGCTTGCAGAATAAATACGTGATGTTGCACGGGACGCTGTTCTTCATGCAATAAAGTGCCCAAAGATCCTTTAAATTGAGCCCCTTCACTTTGACCTCTAGTTGTGACAGTGTGACTGAGGAGGCGGTGAATGTATCTCATCAGTGGATCACGTAGTGCCGTGCTTTTCGAAACGCTAGCATTATAATCTTCTGCCCTGTAGCTCAGTTGTTCCCATGCCTGTAACCGTGTGGTCCCGACTTCAGCCTCATCATCACCGTCTTCGTCTGCAAATGTTGTTCCTGCTCAGAACCAGATTTCATCGTCTGTTTCTTCAGCTATGTAAATTCCCAGATCAATCCCAAGTTGGGTGAAAGAAGTTGTGTGCCATTCACCCCCACACCTGAATTCAATGGCGTCCTCATCCCACATGTCCAATTTCTTGGTCTTTTTGGAGAAATAAGCCAAGAACTCATTCGTTAGTTCAGTTACCGCCTCCCCTATCTGATCAAAAACTCGTCTCCATGGACCTCGAACAAGGGTTTTGTATCGGTTCTATTGGTTAACTTGCCTTAGTGTGTTCCTGCAGGCGTAATAGTTTGCTTCCGGAAATCAACGTTTAAGGTAGGTTAATCTTGCGTTGACCCGTTTACTCCTTGCATCACCCCCAGGAAAGACTAGGAAAGCGTGAACATTATCCCCATACTTGGTAATCTTTGGCTTGAAATCGAAGATTTGTTGTACAAATTAGTGGAATACGGAAGTGGTAGGCGATTTTCGTTGAAGGACAAAGTTGGTTTTAGGGTTGGTTGGTTGGTAAAGTTATTTTATTAGTTAAAAACTCATAACTGCTCTGGAACAAAAAACACGGCGCCGTGCTTTTGGAAGCACGGTACCGTGCTGCATAATGCAGACAACTTCTTTTTGTTTTACTGTTTATTTGACGAGCTGGTTCATTTTTAACTAATTTTCTTTGTAGGTTAGGATTAAGACAGTAATTAAAAGTCCTGAATTTCATTACAACATAAAACATAATTAAACATAGTAAAATGAAAAGTACAACAACAATCCTAGACCTTAACACATAACATTAGCAGGAGCAACTTCAACATAAAACAAATTCGAGACTTTAACGACCACCATTCCCGAACAGGTCTTGAATGTGTGGTGGGGTTCGCTTAACTTCCAAGAGCTTGTAAAGCTTTTTGTCGAGCTTTGCGATCTCCCAGTTGAGAAAGTTGAGCTTGGAAGCCACATCCTTGTGGTGGCCATCCACAATATGAAAGTTTTCAAACCGAAGTAGTTCGACTTTGTTGATTAGCTCGATTACGCGAACTTCAGTTTGGATGTTGCTTTCGACTTGGTCTCGTATGATGCATTTGTAGCCTCATGACCTCCTCCTCAAGGTTTGAGGAAGAATCATGTTGCTTGCCTTTCCTCACTGTTCTCCATTCAACTTTCTTGCTTTCCATTTCAGTAATTTTGTGTTTGGTGTGAATGGTATAGTGAGTTTTTGCATGCATTATATAGAGACTGGAAAGACGAACACGACCCCGTGCTTTTAAAAGCATGGCCCCATGCTGCTAGGGGAATAAATGTTTCTGAGTCAGAGAATTGTACGGAGTCAGCGCGTATCATGCTGAAGATTCTAGGGTGACCACGGCCTCGTGCTTCTTGAAGCACGGCCCGTGCTTTTTGTTACTGAGATTTTCTTTTATTTTTCAGCCAAACGCGAGAGCCGGAATTTTTTGAATGATGTTTAACATGTTATTTTAAGAGTTTGGTCATCCTAAAGATTAGTTTTCGTTAAAATTAAAGGTCCTAAACATGGGATAAGCCCGGTTTTTCTAGAGAAATGAAAATATTCGGGTTAAGCCCAAAATTCCTAACACATTGTGCGCAATGCACTTGTTTACACATGAGAACAGAAAATTAAGGTTCCTAAAGTTCCTCGAAAGGTTCTCCTCCTCCGAATGGCCCTGGTGGTGGAAAGTACGTGAAACCGAGAACTTGAAACTGGAGTTGTTCGTTAATTTCTCGAAGTTCCATTTTCATGTTTTCCACTGATTCAGTGAGTTGAACGATGCGCATCTCAGCAAGGAGATTCATTTCGGTGAGTTCCTTGACGCATTCTTGAAGTTTCAATAGAAGCTCGGTTTTAGAAACATGGCGGGCATCGTTTCTTGGTTGTCGAGGAACGGGAATTGCTTCACTCATTTCAGTAGGCATGTTGAATTTTCAGAGAGGAGTGTTTTGGTTTTGGTTGGTGCAAGGAATGCACTGGCAAGAGGTGCCTTTTATAGCCAACCAGATACCTAAGCACGACCCCATGCTTTTGGAAGAACGACTCGTGTTTTTACTCTGACAATTCTGTTACAAACCAGTCTTACTGAGATTTTTGCAGCGAAGATTCCAGTCCGCATATTGTGGCACGGCACCGTGCTTTGTTAAGCACGCCCCCGTGTTTTGGATTTTTTTTTAAACATATATTTACAAGGCCTAGTTTATGAAGGTCTTGGCCATACCTTGTTTCCTTACATTCTATTTAGGGAGTTGGAGGATTACTACCTCCGAGACTTCTTCAAATGGTCCATCGATATATGGTTTTAATCGATGTCCATTGACTTTGAATTTTTGGCCGCTAGAATTTGAAATCTCGATTGTCCCATAGTCAAAGACTGATTCAACCATGTATGGGCTTGTCCATCGACGTAAACGTGTGTTGTATAACAGAACTCGATCGCCAACATGAAACTTTTTGTTTCCTTTTAAATGGGCGTCGTGCAGACGTTTAGTCTTTTCTTTGTAAGACCAGGAATTTTCATATGCCAATGTTCTTAGTTCTTCGAGTTTGTGAATTTGATCTTCCCGGTTTATGCCGGCGGACATTAGATCGAAGTTCACTGCTCTGAGAGCCCAGTAGACTTTGTGTTTCAATTCTACTGGTAGATGACATACTTTCCTATAAACGAGTTTGAAGGGTGTTGTTCCTATGGGGGTTTTGTAGGCTGTCCTAAGGGCCCACAAAGCGTCATCTAACTTTTCTGCCTAATTTTTGCGATTCATCCCTATGGTTCTTTCTAAAATCCTTTTAATTCCTCGATTCGAGATTTCTACTTGCCCACTGGTCTGAGGGTGATATGGTGTTGCCAGTCGGTGGTGAACTCCATGTCATGCTAAGACTTTATCCATTAGAGCGTTACAGAAATGAGTACCTCTGTCGCTAATTAGGGCTTTTGGAGTACCGAATCGTGAAAATAATTTTTTCAGAAATCGTACAACTACTCGAGCATCGTTAGTGGGAAGAGCTTGTGCTTCTACCCATTTAGATACGTAGTCGACTGCTACGAGGATGTACTTATTCCCAAAGGAGTTAGGAAATGGACCCATGAAATATATTCCCCATACATCAAAGACTTCACAAATTTGAATGCCTTTCTGAGCCATCTCATTTTTGGCTGAGATGTTTCCAGCTCTTTGACAAGCAGCGCATGCTTGGATCAAAGCATGTGTGTCTTTGTATATGGTGGGCAAGAAAAATCCTGCATCAAACACTTTTCTGACCATAGTGGCGGTACCGTGGTGTCCACCGATAGGTCCTTCATGGCAGTGTTTGAGAATATCTGAGGCTTTCTTTCCTACTACACACCTACGAACAACCTGATCGGCACCTATCCTAAACAAGTACGGATCTACCCAGAAGTAGAACTTCGTAAAAGAGTTTTTTCGTTGTTGATGAGTAATCCCTTTTCTTAGGATTCTACAAGCTAGATAGTTTGCGAAGTCGGCAAACCAAGGACTTTCGTTTTTCTCATGTATGACTGCTTGGATGTGCATGAGAACTTCATGTGGAAATTATCATTAATAATTTTCTTGTGACGCTCTTCTAAATCTGGGCATTCTAAGCGTGAGAGGTGGTCTGCGGCTACATTCTCTGCTCCTTTCTTGTCTTTAACTTCAATGTCAAATTCTTGGAATAGTAGGATCCATCGGATAAGTATGGGTTTGGCATCTTGCTTGTTGAAGAGGTAACGTATTTTGGCATGGTCGGTGTAAACTATGGTTTTGGAAAGAACTAGGTAAGATCTAAATTTTTCAAAGGCAAAAACTACTGCTAGTAACTCTTTTTCTATTGTGGTGTAATTTTCTTGTGCATCGTTAAGAGTTTTACTGGCATAGTAAATTGGGTGAAAGTGTTTTTCTTTGCGTTGTCTGAGTATGGGTCCAACTGCAAAGTCAAATCGCACATGATCTCGAATGGAAGGGTCCAGTCGGGTGTAGTCATGATTGGTGCGTTGACAAGTGTTTCTTTCAAAATGTTGAATGATTCAACACATTCTTCAGAGAAAACGAAGGGTGCGTCTTTCTCCAGGAGTTTAGTCATAGGCCTAGCAATTTTGGAGAATTCTTTTATGAAACGTCGGTAAAATCCTGTGTGACCTAGAAAACTTCTAATAGCTTTTACTGAAGTTGGGTGCGGAAGTTTAGAGATAGTTTCTATTTTTACTTTATCGACCTCTAATCCCTTTTGAGAAATCTTGTGGCCGAGAATGATGTCTTTTTTAACCATAAAGTGACATTTCTCCCAGTTGAGCACTAGGTTTACTTCCTCACACCTGTCTAACATTTTGTCGAGGTTTTTTAAACAATGATCGAAAGAGTCTCCAAAGACTGAGAAGTCGTCCATGAATACTTCCATAGAGTGCTTGATTATTTCGTGAAAGATGGCCACCATGCATCACTGGAAGGTGGCTGGAGCGTTACATAGTCCAAATGGCATTCTTCGGTAGGCGAAGGTTCCGTACGGACATGTAAAATTGGTTTTCTCTTGATCTTTAGGAGCAATGGGAATTTGGAAATATCTGGAAAATCCGTCAAGAAAACAGTAGAACATTTTTCCAGATTATCGTTCAAGCATTTGATCGATGAAAGGAAGTGGAAAATGATCTTTTCTAGTGGCGTTATTAAGTTTCCGGTAGTCAATGCAAACTCGCCAGCCTGTGATGGTTCTCATTGGTATTAGCTCATCCTTTTCGTTTATTACAACCGCCATTCCTCCCTTCTTGTGTACTACTTGAACGGTAATAACCCAAGGTGAAATGAGATTGGGTATATTAATCCGGCATCAAGGGGTTTGATTACTTATTTCTTCACCACATCTTGCATGTTGGGATTGAGACGTATTTGATGTTGGACCACGGGTTTGTATTCTTCTTCCATGAGAATTTTGTGAGTACAAAACGAAGGACTGATGCCCTTGATATCCATGATCTTCCATGCGATGGCCTTCTTATGGTTTTTATGAACTTGAAGAAGTTCGTCTTTCTCTTCTTTTGAAAGGTGAGATGAAATATTACTGGAAGTTGAGAGTCTTTTTCTAGAAAGGCGTATTCGAGATGGCTTGGAAGTTCTTTTAACTCTAAGGCTGGTGGTTCTTCGATTGATGGTTTTGATTTTTCATTACATTCGGTGATCTCACACACTAGTTATTCACAGTATTGAGATTATCGTTTTCGAAAATGGGTATGGTGATGGTTTTGTATAAGATTTTTGTTTCTAGAGGTTCATCTATGGAGGAATCTCGCATATAGCAACTCACGATAGAATCTATGATGTCGACGCAATATAAAGTGTCATCGTGATGTTGCGGATATTGCATAGATTTTCCTATGTCAAAAGTGATTGCCTCGTCATTGACCCTGAGAGTGAGTTTGCCGGGGCAAACGTCAATAATAGCCTTTGCAGTGGCTAAGAAGGGTATTCCTAAAATCAGAGGTACACTTTTGTCTTCCTCCATTTCTAGAATTACAAAATCTACTGGGAAAACAAACTTGTCAATCTTGATGAACATGTTTTCAACAATGCCCCGAGGATATTTAACAGATCGGTCAGTTGGCTGAATGCTCATGCGGGTGGGCTTTGGTTCTCCTATCCCTAGTTTTGCAAAAACTGCATAAGGCATTAGATTAATCCTGGCTCCTAGGTCAGCCAGGGCATTGCTAACAGACAAATTTCCTTTGAGACAAGGGATAGTAAAGCTCCCTGGATCGGTCATTTTTGTTGGCAGCTTGCTTTGAAGGACTACTGAACATTCTTCACTCAGATTGACATGCGAGAGCTCCTCCAGCTTCCTCTTGTTTGTAATAAAAGGGATGTTGATGTGGAGTTGTTTGAAGAGTTCTAAAAACTTCCCGTACTGAGCTTCCAATCGTTCCTGCTTCAGCCGTCCAGGGTATGGAATAGGTGGAATATAAGTTCAGACTGACTCCTTGGGTTGTATGGTGCCTGTTGGGATCAATCTTAACTACTTTTTATCAGGGGATTCCTTTTCCATAACTGGTTATGAAGTTTGTGAGGCAACAGTGGTTGTACCGCTTCTGAATGTAACAGCGTTAGCTATTGTATTCGGGTTGGTGATTGTGTTGCTTGGAAGAGCGCCGAGTGGTCTTTCGGATAATTGTCGGGCAATTTGTCCGATTTGAGTTTCTAGATTCTATAATGATGCTTGTTGACTTTTTAAGTCGGCTTCATGTTTTAATAACAATCTGCTGTTATCAACAACTCTTGAGTCGGCCTTCTTTTTTGCTTCATTTGTTTTGGTCATTATTTGAATCAATATTTCTTTGATTTTTGAGTATCTTGGGTTTAGATGGCTACTGGAACTTTGATCTTGAAATTGGGGTTTTGGTTGGAAGGGTTGATTTATCGGTCTTTTCTCGAATCCGGGTAGGGGTTGAGTATTACCTCCGTCTTTCCAGCTGAAATTCGGGTGGTTTCTCCATCCTGGATTATAGTTATTGCTGAAAGCGTTATTCTATCGAGCGATGAAATCGACTTCTTCCATGTCCATGATGACTTGTTTACAGTCACTTGTCTTATGACTTCCTCCACAAGTGTCACATGTGAGTCTGGTTTTTGATAGCTAGGCTTGAAGTTGTTCGATTTTTTTAGAAAGGGCTTCAAGCTGTGTTGTGACAAGAGTTTTGGAATCAACGTGGTGTATTCCTTTATGGGTTGGTGTAGATCTTAGTGGGTTGTAGGCGAAACTCTTCTTTGCTGCTTTTTTCATGACTTCAAATGCTTCGTTAGGTGATTTGGATCCCAGGTCTCCACCGGCGATTTGGTCGATGGCCTGTTTGTTTTGAATGGATTGTGCGTCAAAGAAAGTGTGTACTTGTAATCATACGCTCAGTACATGATGTGGACATCTTCCCAGAAGACTTTTGTATCTCTCCCATGCTGCGTGTAACGACTCATCATCATCGGCCCGGAATCCGGTAATGCTGGCTCGGTATTTGGCAGTTTTATTAGGCGGAAAATATTTGAGGAGAAACTGTTCAACCATCTTGTCCCAAGTGGTGATGGAACCAGAGGAAATAGATTCTATCCATTCCAGGGCTTAACCCCTTAGAAAGAAAGGAAAGAGTTTGAGTTTGATTTGATCGTCTGAACAGTTTTGCATTTTAAAGGTTCCGCAAATTCTCAAGAATCGAGATATATGAGAAAGAGGGTCTTCGTCGAGTAGACCATGAAATTGAACTGAATTTTCCACCGTATGAATGGTGCTTGATTTGATTTCAAAATTTTCGGTGATTTCGGGTGGAGCCACTCCATTGTCGTAGCCTTCGAGAATTGGCTTGGCATACTAGCTCATGTTCGGCTCATTGTTCTGGGCCGCCATCATTTATTCGGTTTGATTTTCTCCTGATGTGGTGGCGTCTACTGACTCGTCTTTGATTGCTTAGGCAGTTTCTGTAGTCTGTTTACGTGCTCATTGACGAAAGAGTCGTTCCGGTTCAGAAATTGGAGAAACAAGCACAGGCTCAAAAGGAGAAGACATACATGGGACTAAATCAAAGTTAAAAACTAAAGTAAAAGTTAGTTAAAGTTAAACTAAAGGTTAGTTGAAGTTAAACTACGAGTTAGGCTAAGCTTTTAAAATACTAAACTAAAGTCTAAGTTAATTAAGCTAAAGTAAAGGTTAGGTAAATAAAGGTTAAAATTAGGCTAGCCGTAAAATTATATAGTTTAATAGTTAGTAATAAAAATAAAATAGAAGTTAAAAATGTATACAATTGTAGACAGTGATTAAATTAAAACTTGGATCGTTCTTAGAAACGTACCGTGTCCCCGGAAACGGCGCCAAAAACTTGATGTATGCTGTGCGTGTGGTGAAATATAATGGATTGGATGATTTAACTTTTGCACAAGATCGTGTTTTAAATTTATAAAAATCATTTCTACAAAGACTAGACACACACAAAATAGGCAAGTGTACCTATCGTATATGTAGAATAGTGTTGGAAAGAACCAAGTATCGATCCGTGGACACAAATGTTTCTAATAATGAATCGTTGTTTTACTTTAATAGGAGGTTTTAATCATTTTGGAGTTAATTTTTGAACTTTTTATAAAATATAAATACTTATATATAATATATAGGTGACCAAGACGAGAAATTCTAAACAAGTAGTTCAATTATATGAAGGTTACCATCTAAGATCAAGAATCCACTCCATTTTATCCTCTATAATTTATATGTAGACATGTGGTAAACTTGCCGTAATAATATATGATAGATAGCTCCTCATTTCTAAGCGATCATCTATGGCATAAAAGAGAGTAGCATGCGCATTTTAAATTCGACCCTTTCCTAATGTCATGCTACCTCAAGGATGTCAATTTAAGTTGGCAAGTAGTTTCGTAAAGTAGAAAGATTAGGATTGACTTCGATTTCTCAAATACCAATTCTAACAACTTCGGGTGGTTATAGTTCATCACATAACCTCCCCTTGGTTGATTTAAGTAGGTTATAATTACGCATTCCGTTAACATATAATTTCTTTAACTAGCATGATATCCTAAGCAATTGTGTTAGCGATGCCATTTTCGGATTACCAAAACTTAGAGAAATAGATCATAACTTATATCTCATCATTTCTAAATACTATATAAGGATCCATGTTTCGATAAGTTATCAAAGTATTTCTATTTTCAAGAACATGAATCGATCATGAATGATTGCCAATATAATTGGCAATCACCAACTTTGAATTGTTGAATTAAGATGGTGAAATATTTCTCATCAAAAGATAATTGCAAGATAACCATGTACTTTACTAGACTAAACCCCATGTCTTATATAATTATCAAGTAAAGCAAAGCTTCTTCATAGATATTAGATGGTAAATGGAGTTTAGCTCATAATAAGCATAGTTATTAGAATGGATGATGATAACAAACACATGATTAAACTTGAACAATCTAACCAAATGTGGATGAATCTTCCTTCTTAATGATGATGATGATGATGGTTGATGATGATGATCTCCAAGCCTTCAAACTCTTCACTAGATCTTCAATATGAGTGCTAGTGGGCGTTTTTATAAGTGAAAACCGGATAGAACTCTCTTCAAGGCACACCAAATGAGTGCAACATGAGCCACTATTTATAGGCAATCTGGAGTGAGAAGCACGGCCTCGTGCCTTGGTGGGCACGCCCCCGTTCTTTTTGACATGTGTTGAATTCTTTTTGTCTTTTTCTTGAAGGTGACCACGGCCCCGTGGGCAAGTGGCACGGCCCCGTGCTTTTGTTCCCAGTTTTTGTCTTTTCTTGTAGATTTTTGTCTTTTCTGGTGTTCAAAAGCATGGGGGCGTGTTTTTTGAGGCATGGGGGGCATGTTTCTTGATTTTCTTTCGTTTTTCTTCGTCTTTTCGCTTATTTCTTCGTTTGGGACTTGGTTTCACCTGAAATTGTATTTTATTATGATAAGTAGCTTTTTGTGCTATGTTATTTGATAGAAATTGCAGTTTTATGTACATCAGACCACATTATCTAAGAGAGTCTAACTTGAACGATCTACAACGTTTTTACACGGCACATGCAAGGGTGCATGGTTTACCCGGCATGATCGGGAGTGTAGATTGTATGCATTGGGAATGGGCTAATTGGCCAACTGCATGGCGAGGTCAATACAAACGAGGTGACTGAAAGAGACCAACGGTCAATCTTCAAGCGACTGCTTCATACGACCTTTGGATTTGATCGACATTCTTTGGTGTTTATGGTTCCAACAATGACATAACCGTCTTAAAACAGTCAACTGTGTTGGAGAGTTACATATCTGGGACCGTTCCCGTCGTTTCGTTTCGGGCTAACGATAACTTCTACGATCATGCATACTATCTGGGCGATGGAATATATCCAGAGTATGCGATTATCGTGAAAACATTTAAAGACGCATTGGATGAAAAAAAAACAGCATTTTAAGAAAGTACGAGAGTTTGCGAGAAAGAATATCGAGAGGTGTTTTGGGGTTCTTCAACAACGCTGACATTTTGTTAAAAAACCTTGTCGTCTATTGTCTTTCGAAAGAATGAAAAGTGCTATGTATCCGTGTATCATAATGCATAACATGATCATCGAAGACGAGGGAGAATCAATATGTCCAACTTTCATACCGGACTCGGATCCACCACGAACTCCAACAAGTATGTAGCAAAGACTTGAAAGCGCATATTTCGTGCGGTCAAGAGATGTACATAACACACTTAAGGGTAGGGGTGTGCATGGGTCGATTTGGGGCGGTTTTTGGCTAAACTCATAACCATAACCGATATAGCGGTTAATAGATAACCATAACCATAACCGATCTGTCATTCGTTGCTGACGTATTTTCTTACATTTTGCAGGTGAACAAGTTTAGCACATGGAGTGACGAAGTGCTTATATATCCGATGGCTCGGATTTTATTTTGTATAAACATAAATGGTGGTTTGTAAACATAAACAAGTAATCTTTTGTTAACGCTAAACGGGTATTTTATAATCCCGTCTTTGAATGTATATATAAAAGCTATGTTTTGATCCTTAAAGTTTTATAAGTCTTCCGCAAACTAATGCAACTCTGATTTATTTACAACTGTGGTACCAACTTATGGGTCACGCTCCTAGGCCTAAGACGGGGGTGTGACATTTTTCAAAACATGAAAACACGTAAGGAAAAATTATAATATGCAATGTCTTTTTTATTTAATGACTTTGTATTTCATTGAATTTTAACGATATATTTTGTTATGATAGTGACATTGCATTTTATTTATCTAACCGAATGATCAACCCAACCCGACCCAACCCATTTGGGCGCGGAAATTTAACGCCGGAAAAAAAAATCAAGCATCGAAAATTCCGAACCCATAGAAAAAAGTTTTTGGCTCCGTCACTGCAATCAACCCAACCGATTTGCTTTGTCCTTCTTTACAACCGCAGTTAACGATTTATCTTAAAAACTTTTATTAAAACCAGTTAAACTGTTATTTCTTTGTTGTATTTATTTCGATCGAATGGGATAAGTTACTAAAAGGAGTCCAGGTACGATGTTGTTTGCCATAAAACAAAAAAAATCATGCGGGCACGTCATATAAGTTTTCTCGCTTATAATTGTCAACTCATTGACTATTTCGAAATGATAACATTTTTTAATTGTTAAAATTCACAAAATGAACCTTGTGTCAACAACAGAAAATTTTCAAACCCTTTTTTATTATAGTTAAAAAATAAATAAAAAGTTATGTGTATTAGTATAAATATAGAGAGCTTCAAAGTTCTAAATCCTATAACTAGTTTCAAAATTGAATATAGTCATGGGGACTAAGCTCTATTTTCCCTTTTCATGTATTTTCTTTCTTTTTCTCTTTGTTATACCCGTCTTTTCCCATTTTCCATATCCTAACTTACAACCAAATGATTTATTCCACAATAACACAAACCCGTCACCTTTCGGGTTCCTTAAAAACATGCAAGGGTGTCGTAAGGGTGAGAACGTAAAAGGCATACACGATCTTAAGAAATATCTTAGTCATTTTGGATATCTAAACTACCAAAACAACTATAATGTCACAAATCCTGAAGAAGATCATTTTGATGAGGAGCTTGAGGCGGCCATTAAATCATACCAAGTCTATTACCATCTCAATGCCACTGGGACGCTTGATAAGCCAACGGTGTCCAAGATGGTTAAGCCTCGTTGTGGTTTTCCTGATAAGGAAACTCATCAACATAGTGATGAATCTTTACACACGGTCTCTCATTATCGATTCTTTCCAGGAAAACCAAAATGGCCTAAGGGTAAAAGGCATCTGACTTACGCTTTTGGATCACGTTTTCCTACACGATTCATGCCTCCCGTTGCACGAGCTTTTAAAAAATGGGATATAGCTTCTCGATATTTCACATTTTCAAGAGCTAAAACTTATCGAAGTGCTGATTTAAAGATTATTTTTGCTCGTCGAGCCCATGGAGATGGCGCCCCCTTTGATGGGCCTGGTGGAGTATTGGCCCATGCTTTTGCCCCTACGGATGGAAGGTTACACTACGATGCGGATGATCGTTGGGCGGTTGGAGCAGTCCCAAATGCTTATGATGTTGAGACTTTAGCATTACATGAAATAGGACACTTACTTGGTCTTGGTCATAGCCAAAATCAAAATGCAATAACGTGGGCTACGTTTAGGGCAGGAGTAACAAAAGGATTGAATTCAGACGATATACGAGGGCTTCGAGCGCTATATGGAAGTTAGTCTTTTCTAATAAAACGGCAACTTAGTCATTTTCGAAGAATGAGTGTTTGTTTTCTTTTATTACTACAATGTCGTAAATTGCATCGTGCTTGATGGTTAAGTTTTGTTGAGGGTTTCGATTTTTATTCAGAATGTCACGTTCCTAATAAATCTTTGTTTCGTTTATACTTTTTTTTTGTAACTGTGTTCCCTCGTTTGTAATAACAATGTCTTGTAGTGGTGTTAAAGTTTAAAATTAAAGTGATGATCCATTAACTAATTAAGCATTAAGCTTGTAAGGTGTTTCAAGTTCTTTCAATCAAGCTACAATTACTTAAATGGGGGAAATCAAATACAAAAACCCATAAGCGACCCGAACTAGTTTTATTGATGGGTTTAAGTATGGCACGTCAAGGTGGTTGAAAAATTGACCCGTTTGAAATTGACTTTAAATAAAGTAATGGTGTTCGTCCCCAAGTGTTGAGAGTTCTAGGCTTCTAGCTAGTCCCATGGTGACATGAGTGTAAAATTAGGAGTTTAGAAAGTATACGAGTTATATTTTTAAAATATAAAATTAAAACAAATAAACACATATTACTACAACCAAAGACTAGCACATTTATACGTGTACAAAGAAAGACAAAGAATGCTAGAATTGATGAGAATCATGGCTTTAAATGATGAAATTTGGGTCTTGCGAGTTGTGGCTAGAAGAACCGGCTGCCAAGATTTAAATAGCTCAACCGAGCCGAAATGAAAACGCCCGCAGGTCCTAGTTGTATTGTTTAGTTTTAAAATTTAGTTTGGGCTTAATAACTTAAATAGATGAAATAAAAAAAGTTTTGAGTCCAATATATATAAAATGATTAAGGTCCATACGTTTTTATTAAAAAATTTTAAAATATATATATAAAAATTTTGGCCCTCGAAAATTATGGCCTTCCAGCTGGTTTTGCAACTCACACTACCCTAGGGCCGCCCATGCGGCTAGGGCATGATCTGGTTTGTCATTTATGTCCATTACTTATTGGTGTGTAACTCTAGTCTCCAAACGTAACCAAATTATACCCTTTCAGTCCTATGTCTCGTTCATTCTTCTCCGATTGGTCCAAGTAAAGTTTGTTAATTACTAGATCAACTTTGTATTAACGAGAGACGTGACCCACAAACTCGCAAATGTTTGTGACAAAGCGCTCTTTCTATAAGAACAAAGGAGAAGAATAGAAACCCTTACAATGTGTTCTCTAGACAATCCACAATACACTGATGATTTTAAAACCTTATTTACACATTAATTTCATAACTAATCACTATTAATAGATTGAAATCAACAATTCTTTTTACAAAAATTCTAAGAAATGTATGGTTTTTATGCATCTAGGAATAACACCACACATTTTTGTATTCCTTTGAAAAACAAGCATTGATATGAAATATCAAACAAACCGCTAACCATATATCTCCCGATCTCCGGTAAGAAATCCCTGACGATATTTAGCTTGCCCGACAATGTTAGCATGGGGAAAGGAAGAGAGGTTGAGGTTAGACAAGGAGAACACCGAGAAGATGCTTGAACAAAGGGGGTTAATGTTGGAGATGAAGGCCAAAGAGATTAATCAAAAAATCGAGACTCAGAAACCTCTCCAGACGGAAGCCGATCTTTTGTTTAAGTTCAGATCTTTATGCAAAGTAAGTATGCTAATTGACATTGATCGATTAAGGAAAACTTTTGAATGATTATTGATTAGTCGTGTCCATATATGTTTCAGAGGGTCCGACCATTGAGAGAGAACGAACAGCAAAATATTAAGCGACCAGTGAATGATTTGGATTTGTCGTCGCTATGATTCGGTTTCATATGATCGTGATCGATTTTATACATTTTTTTATGGATTATGAATCGGAAGAAGATTGATTCGAGCGAAATGACTTGTAATTTGAACGTCGATGAGATGAAATTTAATGCATGTTATAAATGGGTGTTTAAAGCAATTGAAACTGGCCCGAATTTAAATCAAGTCAAAATGTGACTAGATCTGTTAGGAAGTATTAATTTAACAACAATTCCGATTTTATACGTATGAATAGGATTGTTCAAAAAGCTGCTGACTCGAGGGTCGCTTAAAATCAGCTGGTTTTCTAAATAAGTCGAACCCGAGCCATGATAAGTTGGTTCGTTGACTCACTAGTTTGGCTCATTTTAAAGCCAAATTTTAAACCTAAGTTCAATATATCGATTACAAATTTTGTACTCTATAAATTTCATATTAATATATAAAGTTCATATTAATATGTTTAAATTTTATTTAAAAAGAAAAAAAAAGACGCGCTACAAGCTGGCTCAAGCTTTTTTATGAGCTTAGCTAGAGATCGATCAACATTTCAGCTTGCCACTCTTTGAACTTCGAGTCCCAATCCAACGTTGGCTCGACTCGACTTGTTTAAATCCATACTTTCAAGCATTTATTCATGACACTAATTAGTATGTTACAACGGCTAAATCGCAACTCTAATGTAACAAGCGTGGTTTATTTATTCATTATTGTACACACACAAGCATTTTGGATTATTTTGTTTATTATTTACATTGCATCATAGTTGCACAATATTATTGTTGTCCATTACGGTAGAATGCAAAACGCGAATAGTGTACCTCCGGGAGTAAAAGTCGGATCAAAAGCTCCAAGACTGAATTTGTAACCGTTTCCGACATACACACAACCATTGCTAATAGACATGCCACCATACACGGTGGCTCCTGTGTCATACGACCATAAAATTTCCCCGGTTGCAGCACTCAGAGCATAAATAGGTCCGGTCCCATTGGTTGACCCAGCAAACACAACACCGTTGGCTAAACTCACTGGGCCACTTGCAGTCGCGTTGCTAGGATTTTGAGTTGACCACAAGACTTTCCCAGTTGTGGCATTCATTGACACCCATCCGCCGCTAGTCGTGGTGATATTTGATGGCTTTAAAGTAAAATTACTTCGCAAACTATTGGCGATGTTTGTATAAACCGCCTTTTCGTCTGTCGCCGAGCCCCATGTACCTCCTCCACCTGGGCCCCCGGGTCCTGCTTCCTACAATAACCATTGTCCGGACTCAGCACGCATACATACATTAATGATTAAACACACCCTTTAATTTTACTACTAATTAAATATATATCTATGCAATTGTCTAGTAAAGGACTGCAACATTTAACCTCATAAAAAGTGCATATTTTACATACACTGATATCACTAGACAACAGCATTTACAATGCTTAAAGTTTATAAGTTTATTTTTTTAGTTTACACATTAATGACTTGTCCTCGACAAGATATTAGAATTGCGCATTTGCGATCCTCTTTGGTTGTAAGTTGGTCGCATATAGCTGATGCAACTACTTTGCGACCTAAATGAGTTTGTCGAATCCTGCCTTGCGACCAAAGATGTGACCACTTTTAGCAACCAAAATAGCTAGCAGCCACAATGTCTGCAACTGGTAATTTAGGACCGGTTGCGACCACACTTTTGTGACTAGGTTGCTACCACGTACAATTAAATAGTAATTTTCACATTGTTTAACAAGTCAGCTAATACTTTCATGACTTTAAAATATGTAGTTTTGTCCCAACACTACCATATTTGGCTAGGGGAATGTCAAATCGATCCCAAAGTATTTTGCCGCAGAATAGTAACGTCACAAGTCGTAACCTTTGTCCTAATATATGTTTCGTGGCTTTTGTTAGGGAAATGATTTTGGGCGTGTTTAGCAATCGAAGGATTCAAGTAATTGTCGCTTGATTTTTTGACTGATTTTGTGACATAGATAAATCAGTCGTTATTGTAAAGGGTTTCATTCAGTCGATAATGCTCATAGCGTCGCTAATTTTCATTTTTGTTTCAATTAAGTTGTCTAATTGATATTTTGTGAAAAGAAATATAATTACCATAGACCAAACAATGCTACCGTTGTCCCGATCCAAAGCCCAAGCAATACCGCTCTTTTGTACCAAGGCCACAACGTCGCGCTTTTTTCCAAGGTCATTAACGCTTAAAATCATCGGTGCTTCCCCGAAATCTGCATCCGGATTAGGGCCAGGCGGACACCCCGGTGTAGAAAGATTATTACAAGCAAAAAACCAGACGTCATAACCGCCTAACTGTCTATACCAGTTGATGTGTCCCGAATCCAAATCAAGTGCTAGAACTGAATTGGAATGGTTATCGGGCTCTATGCACTTATCTTCTTCGGTTGGTGTTGTTTGGTTGTTTTGTGCTTCTTGGCATTGTGTGACATTTAATGGGGCGGAATACAAGTTTCCAGTGGCGATGTAGACCTCATTCCGGTGAATGTCGATAGACGGGCTGCTGCCCCATATGCCCGCACCGGAGTATTCATGTTTGCTAACGTTGTTATCTGGTAGCATGTAGGTTTGCCACAAGATTTTACCATTTGAAGCATTTAACTTGAAAAAACTGCCTCTAAATGTACAACATGCTTCAATGCTTGAGCTTTCTTCAGCTGAAGATGTTCCCACATAGAATGCACTACACACAATCATCAACTTATATAATACTTATCCATAATCAAGATAGCTTGTATACATGAGAAACCGACGATTCGGTTATGATTTTATATTGACCGGCTTTTATAGTTCGTTGATAGTTACAAGTGTATAAATTATCAAATTAATTAGCATTAAACCAACCTTTTACCTTTATATGTTTTAAAAATAATATGCAATATGTCGGAAAAACTTTAAGGTTTTTGTTTTATAAATAATAGATTAGTTGTGTATACTTTTTTATAAATAAAAAAAATACTGCTAATATTATATTTTGTCCAAGATATAATTGATTTATCGGTTGAAAATTCTAGCTATAATCCGACCATTGATATCCGAAGTGGATAACCAAATTAACCGAGCCATTTTCTTATGAATGAATTAACTGAATCATTTATAATCAATACGTGTTACTAAATATAATAAAATTTGCTTATATATTTCTTTTAATCCCTAAGGCCCTAACTGAACCTAATTAAATTTTTTTTTAAATGACAAATTTTGGTCACATGAGGACTTGAACCCAATACATGCTTTAAAGACTTTACCTTCGCTAATAAACCAACCGCATAAGGCCTACCCATTGGTACCTAATTTAGATTAAGTGATTAGTTGTTTTGGATAGGGAAAATAAAATATATACGGAGTACTATACTTGATCATACTAAAATACTATTTCTTATTGTATTTGACTTTATGTAATTTTAAATTCAATGCGTGTACAATTATTCGCATATTGCAATCAGCAGTCAATTGTTTACTTTATTTTTGTGCACATCACCAGCAAATTTTGTGTACTTTGCACATTTTAATTGAATTAAACTAGAAAACTTTTTTAATACTTGTTGCTTTTTTTCTCAGAAAACAAACAGATTCAAGTGAATTGCCAACATGAAACAAATATATACCTTTTATGGTAAGTTCCGGACATGGTGATATAAGCCGCGTAATGTGTATCGAGTTGCGTAGACCAGACGAGCTCACCGTTGGCAATGTTAAGCCCTATGATATAAGCCGGACCGTAAATGCCAACGATCAAAATCTCATCAGCAACAGCAGGGGTTGTTCTTGACACGGTCCAGTTAACTCCTTGTGTGAGTTTTGTTGTGTTAATCCCGGTTAACTGTTTCAAGATTTTTTTGCCAGATGACCAACCCGTTTGATGCATTAAGCGTGTATATGTTCCCATTCCAACTCGGGAAATAGATGGTGTTGTTGTATATTGTTGGAGTCGCGGTTATATCTCTTCCTGCTACAAACTTCCATTTCAGCCTAAGGTTAGCCACGGTTTTAGGACTGATCTTTGTTTCGTGATAAGCGTATCTACGGTTATGTAGATCTCCACCATGATTCGTCCAGTCAGATGACTACAACATTAAACAAAAGATTAAAATGATGGATACAGTAGTTAAAACAATATAGTTTATGTCATCTTTAAATCCTTAAAATGAGACAAGAACACTTACTTTAGCTGATGTTCGGATTAGGAGTAACGACCAAACGAGGATGGCGAAGTAGAGGTAATTCGGTGCCATGAAAATGGTAGGATCTGTATTTCAATGGAGACTTGAAATCTATTTTGAATAAAACTTTAGTTAAACTTAATTGGAATTTGAAGTAATCTTTCTTTCTTTCTTGTTAAACAAGTTTGTCATTTTTAAAAAATCTAAGATAACTGTCAAAGTCTTTATCTACCTCAGCTGACCACAGTTGCCATTTATCTTTTACATTTAATAGTGTTACAATGTTAAGGAAAAAAACTAAGTTGAGGACTTCTTAGTATAATATAACTTGACATGAAATTAAATTAAATATGCTAATTTTGGAGTAAATGATCGAGTGTGTGTCATGAATGGATGGATACGTTAATGACACGATTACGAAAAACAATTTGTGAGGGTTTATTACATATGGGTAGGTCGGACCGTGAGTGGAAAATTCAAAACCGTCTGAAATTATAACTTCTTAAATAAATGTGTACCCACAGCCACATTTGTGAGGGGTTAAGCACCATACCATTGTACCCAAGGGCTTGGCATACCTAGTTGTATTAATGTGTATATTTAAGGTGATTGTGGGTTCTAGTTTAAATATAGTTAAGGTGTTTCTATCTAAGTGATTGAGGGTTCTAGTCACATGAGAAACATTGGTGTACTCGTGTATATTTAGAAGTAGGTTCAGAAAGTAATTTGTGATTTATATGTTCAAAGTATAAAAGGTAAAAATAAAAAATAAAAAGGGTGAATTACAACAATCAAAGTTGTGTGTGTGTACACATAAAAAGAAACAAATAAAAATTGTTAAAATTGAGGAAAGATCACTGACTCTAATTAAATCAGGGTTCTAAATGACGGATTTTGGGTCTTGTGAATCTCGACTGGGGCCTGATGCAGTTCCTAAAAATCATTCTAACTGTTACTTATAGTTCATGCATCTCTAGTCTCTAGCCCAAGTTATGTACGTCATTTTAAAGTTGAGTCCTTCTATATCTCGCTCGCATCGTTTCTCATTGGTCAAAGTATAAGTATGTTAACTACTAGATCAATTGCGGCGCAGGAGATACGCGACTCATAAACTCACAAATGTGTATGACAAAATTCCCTTGCTATAACTAATGAAAATTTTTTATTGATAAAGTGTTCCTAATTTACAAAGGATCCGACAGTTGAGAGAGAACGAACAGCAAAATAAGCAACCAGTGAAATAATGAATTAGATTCGCCATCTTTTTTATTCCATTTCGTATGATCACGGGTGTTTTTTAATGATTTTCATATTCTGAATCGGAAGAAGAAAGATCCGAGTGAAATGACTTGTAATTTTCTGAATATCAATGAGATGAAATTGAATACAACATAACATATTATGGAGTGGTGTATAAAAACATTTGTAACTTCCGTTGACTGTTTAAATGTCTTTAAACACCCCTCCATAATATGTACAATTTCATCTCATTGATTTTCAAAAAATTACTAGTCATTTAACTTGGATCTTTCTTCTTCCGATTCAGAATCTGAAAATCACTAACGTTTTGAAAATCCGGATTTAACGTTCGGATATATATTTGTGGCCCGAAACCGGCTGTTTGATTCCAGCTTTTCAAGCGGTTCGAGAATCATTTGAAATTGGCTCGCTTTGCAAAGAAGCCGAACCCAATCCATGGTAAGCTGGCTCGTTGGCTCAAATGTTTTGACTCCTTAAAACTAAATGTCAAGTTTTATTAATATATATATAAATCATACCCAAAATATATGACCTAAATTTAACATGTGTTCAAAGGTATAATACTTAAAATAAACAAGCTACGGGTGGGCTTGGGTTTTTTATGAGTCGAGCTTGAGCTCATCATTTTAACTCGTCAAAACAAACAAGCTGAGTTGAGCAAGCCGAAGACTACACGGCTTGACTCGACTCGACTCGTTTATAGCCGTACATTCAACGATTTATTTACACTAATTCGGATATTAAGACAACAAAACCACAGCTCTAAAATAACAAGAAGTGTGGGTTATTTGTTCATTAATTATTGTACACACACGATTTTGGATTATTTTGTTTATTATTTACATTACATCATAGAAATTGCACAATAACAATGTTGTCCGTTATGGTAGAATGCAAAACGCGAATAGTGTACCTCCGGGAGTAAAAGTCGGTGTAACAGCCCCAAGACTGAATTTGTAACCGTTGCCGACATACGCACAACCATTGCTAATAGACATGCCACCGTACACGGTAGCTACTGTGTCATACGACCATAAAATTTCCCCGGTTGCAGCACTCAGAGCATAAATAGGTCCGGTCCCATTGGTTGACCCAGCAAACACAACACCGTTGGCTAAACTCACGGGGCCACTTGCAGTCGCGTTGCTAGGATTTCCCGTTGACCACAAGACATTCCCGTTTGCGGCATCTATGGACACCCACCCGCCGCTATTTGTCGTGATATTTGACGGCTTCAGTGTAAAATTACTTCGCAGCCCATTGGCAATGTTTGTATAAATTGCCTTTCCGTCCGTAGCTGAACCCCATATACCTCCTCCATTTGAACTTCCGGGTCCCGCTTCCTACAATAGCCATTTTACGGTCTCATCACGCATACATACATACATACATACATACATACATACATATACAAAAGCATTAACATTGTTTAATAGAGTTTATGTTTTCAGTCTGCACATTAATGGTGTGTCCCTTCCGAGATAATAGTATTCCGCATTTGTGATCCTCATTTCGGTTGTAGATCGGTTGCAAATGGCCAATGCGACTGCTTACGACTGAAATGAGGATCACAAAAATGGTAATCCTTTTTTGCGATCGAATTTGTGACCACTTTTAGCGACCAAAATAGCAGTGGCTATTGCGACTGATTTTTGGGACCTCTTGCGACTGCACTTTTGTGACTAGATTGTGACCACATTAACTTTCTTTAAATAGTAATTCACATTTTTTTTATTTAAGCCTGCAAATATTTCAAGACTTTTAATTTTTGACCTTTTGGTCACCTGTGTTCATTTATCATTGCCCAGGCGTTCATCATTGACTCCATGTCACATCATTTATATGTATTTTGGCGCACTTCAAAACAAAACAAAAGTAATAAAGTTGCGTAATTGAACATGCATGACTATGAAAATGACATTTAACTCAAAAAGTGAAAATAAATAAAATATCACCAATTTACCCCTGACTTAACGGACAAAATAGACGGGGTTTGAAAAGAAGTAATAAAAGGACATGTTTTGAAATGTCAGGTAGTTGTAATGAATTCAAAAACAGTACTAAAATTGTGTAATTGAAAAAACCATATGCATGAATATGATGATGGAACTGATTTTGTGACATAGATTATTACGAACAATTTTGCTCAGTCGCAAATCGATGATGGAAGTCAATCAGGCGCTATTTTGTAAGGGGTTTCATTCGATCGAGATAGTACTCATAGCGTCACTAAGTATTATATTTGTATTTAAATTGTCTAATTGAAATATTATGAAATGAATTGTTACCGTAGACCAAACAATACTACCGTTGTCCCGATCCAAGGCCCAAGCAATGCCGCTCTTTTGTACCAAGGCCACAATGTCACGTTTTTTTCCATGGTCATTAACGCTTAAAATCATCGGTACTTCCCCAAAATCAGCATCCGGATTAGGGCCAGGTGGACACCCCGGCGTAGAAAGATTATTACAAGCCAAAAACCAGACGTCATAACCGCCTAATTGTCTATACCAGTTTATGTGTCCCGAATCCAAATCAAGTGCTATAACTGAATTGGAATGGTTATCAGGCTCGATGCACTTATCTTCTTCGGTTGGTGTTGTTTGATTGTTTTGTGCTTCTTGGCATTGTGTGACATTTAATGGGGCGGAATATAAGTTTCCAGTTGCGATGTAGACTGCATTGCGGTTAATGTCGATTGACGGACTACTACCCCATAAGGCAGCGCCTGCGCATTTGTTGCTACTACCGTTGTTGTCCGGCAGCATGTAGGTTTGCCACAGGATGTTACCATTTGAAGCATTTAACTTGAAAAATGCCCCTCTAAATGAACAACATGCTTCAATACTTGAGATAACTTCTTCAGCCGAAGATGTTCCCACGTAGAATGCGCTACACACAATCATCAATTTATATAATACATATCAATAATCAAAATAGCCGATCGATTTGCATGAGAAACCAATGATTCGATTATGATTTTATATTAACCAGATTTTATAGTTCGATTATATGTGTATAAATAACCAAATTAATCGACATTAAACCATCCTTTTACCTTTATATGTTTTAAAAATAATGTGTAACTAGTAATTTACCCGGCCACGTGCTGCGACGGGTTCTAGAATTGGATAAACATGTAAAAAAGCATTAACAGTTGACAATTTACGGTGTTGCAAAATGCAACATTATAATTCTGTTGTTAGTCATAACTATATTAGTGCATAAAATTAAATAAAAAAAATAAAAAAATAAAAGCGAAGAGATATTTCGTATCCAAAGTGGCTATGAGAAGTGTTGGAAAAGAGATGACAAAATACCTTGGTGATTTTCAATTCGGGGTGGGGATCCTGAGTGGATCGGAAGCGGTGCTTCATAGCGCGAATAAAATTCTTAACATATTCCACTCTGATGGGTCGTTGGCTTTGCTTACTGTAGATTTTTCTAATGCCTTCAACTTGGTGGATAGGACCACAATCCTGCAGGAGGTTCGTGCCAGATGCCCATCTATTTCCCTTTGGGTTAATTTTCTTTACGGGCAACCGATTAGGTTATATGTGGGGAATGATTGTATCTAGTAAACTACCGGGGTTCAACAAGGCGATCCTTTAGGACCCCTTCTCTTTGCATTAGCCTTACACCCACTCATTCATCGGGTACGGGATGGTTGTAGGTTACTTTTCCACGCATGGTACTTAAATGATGGCACGATTATAGGAGGCCCATTGAAGTGGCTAAAGCCTTAGATATTATTAGATCCGAGGGGCCAAGTTTGGGGCTTTAGCTTAATATTAAAAAGACCGAAGTATTTTGGCCGTCGTGCAATGGGGTAAAGGCAAAAGTAGGTTTATTTCCTATTGGGATTGGGAGACCGGAGTTAAGGGTAAAACTCCTTGGAGTAGCGGTTAGCCGGGACGCTGAGTTTATCAGTAGTTTAGCCATTACTAGAGCTTCAAAACAATGGAACTAATGAGATGTCTTTCTCGCCTGCGTGGCCCTCAATGTGAGCTTCTCTTGCTTCGTTCATGTATGGGTGTGGCTAAGTAGTTTTTCGGACTCCGAACATGTCAGCCTGTGTTTGTTAAGGAAGTTGTCTCTGTTTTTGACAAAGGGCTTCGAGCGACGATTGAGGATATTGTGGTATGTGGGGGTCCGTTTTTTTGGTGATTTTCAATGGAGATTGGTCTCTCTCCCTATCCATTTTGGAGGCTAAGGGTTATCTTCAGCTGAAGATGTTTCCACCTATGCTTTCGTAGCCTTGAGAACAC
Organism: Bidens hawaiensis; assembly: GCF_021521415.1. Classification (NCBI taxonomy): domain Eukaryota; kingdom Viridiplantae; phylum Streptophyta; class Magnoliopsida; order Asterales; family Asteraceae; genus Bidens; species Bidens hawaiensis. The sequence continues at coordinate 25,642 of NW_027496809.1, forward strand.
AATCTTGGACTCCGATTTTGCGTGATTGTGGTGTTGATGGGTTAGACTCCGACTTTGGGTGTGCGATGGATTGTTTTCACAACTCTATTCCTGATCTTGATCTTGGGTGTGCGATGGTTCGTTAATAAGCCCCCCCCCCCCCAAAGTTTGGTCTGTCCTCTCGGTAGAGAGCGGTATTAGAATGTCTTCAGACTCCTCATGCTCAAGACTTTTTGACTGTCACCCCCATCGAAGGGTTAGGCCAGCACATGTCAGCAGGGGAGTATCGAGCCATTCTTAAGTATCGTTTAATGATCCCCCATGTTCCCAGTTGATGAGCCATGCCCGGTCTGCCGTAAAGTTTGTTTAGATAATTTTGGTGAACACGCGATTCACTGCAAAAGAACTCCCGGGGTTTAAATATAGACATGGTGTGGTCAGGGATGTCCTTTGTGATGTGTTAAAACGGACAGGAATCTCGGCAAAAAAAGAGGCTCCTGTGAATTTCTTGTCGGATCCGGATCCGCGTGAAGGAAGGTCCACTCTCCGACCAGCGGAAATTCTTATCTATACAAGAGACTATGTGTTCAGATACGCAGATGTCTTCGTTTTGTAATATCTGGGTGAGCAAGGTTTTAAGGCGTATTGGGTTAACTCTAATGGAAGATCTGGTGGTATTGCAAGTTTGTGGGATCCAAAAGTTTTCCGAAAAGATAACACAATTTTGAATGATAATTTTTTTGTAACTTGTATGCCCCTAAACATAATGTTGATAAGAGAGTCGTTTGGTGGAAGATTCTTAGGATTATTCAGTGTGGGCACGGGTGGTGGGTTGGTTAGGTGATTTTAATGCAGTTAGATGTCATGAGGAAAGGAAGAATTCTACCTTTGATCAAGTGTGTGCCAGGGATTTCAATGAATTAATTGATGAAGCAGATCTTAAAGAATATAATACGAAAGGTATGAAGTATACGTTTATGGCTAGTAGAGGTGATGTTGTTAAACTCAGCAAGATTGACAGGGTTTTGGTGTGATCCGACTTTATATCTAAGTGGCCAAATGCTTGCTTGAGGGCCTTCCCTAGAGAACGGTCGGATCACGCACTGTTGGTTTTGTCTTAGTAGATACTGATTTTGGTCCAAAGCCATTTCAGTTGTTTCATTCATGGGGGAATAGGTCCGATTATGAGGATGTGGTTGGAAAGACTCTTAAAGAGTGTGTTGTTTCAGGTCCCCCATATGTGATTTTAGTGAAAAAAATTTCAAGTATTTAGGAGACAATCTTAAAAGGTGGGTCAAGGATTGTAAAATTAAGGAAAGGGAAAACTTAAAAAAAAAACAAATCAGAAAAAGAAGATTTTAAGTTACTTATGGAGGAAAGGGATCTAGAGGAGGATGAGGTGTGGGTGTGGGAACAATGTAAAAGGGGTATAGAGGATATTGAGGATTTTGGGGCTAAAGATTTAAAACAAGAATCCAGAGTTATATGTGCGTCCTTCGGTGATGATAACACGGCCTTCTTTCATAGTATGGTTAACGGGAGAAAAGTTCAAAACGCTATTCCAGATTTGGAGATTGGCGGGGAATGGATTCTAGACCGACCTTGGTTAAGAAACATGTATACAAGTTTTTTAGAGAGCACTTTCGAGAAAAATTCAAAATTCGGCTAGAGTTGGAATGAAGGGATTAGAACCGTCCCTGCGGACCTTAAACATAGTTTGGTGGCTCCTTTTTCTAAATAGGAGATCAAGTCCGCGGTGTTTAATTGCGGGTAGGACAAAGCTCCAGGACCAGATGGTTTTAATTTTATTTTTGTAAAGAAGTTTTGGGGTTTGCTGGAGAATGACTTTTTTAATATTCTTGTAGCCTTTCATGAGTCTGGGGTTATTAGTTCTGGTTGTGGGTCTTCTTATATCACTTTGATTCCCAAAAGTAAAAACCCTTTGGGTCTTAAGGATTACAGATCTATCATGCTCATTGGGATTATTAGTAAAGTGATTTCTAAAACCTTACTAATCGTCTCAAAAAGGTTTTGGGGGTGTTGATTTCTGAGTCTCATCGACGTTTCTCCAAGACAGGTATATTCTGGATGGGCCTCTCATTGTTTCTGAGCTAGTGAATTGGTTGAAGAAAAAGAATAAGAAGACATTCCTTTTGAAGATAGACTTTGAGAAGGTGTATAACAACGTTAACTGGAATTTCCTGATTAATGTTATGCTTCATATGGGCTTTCCTAACTAGTGGTGTTTGTGGGTTAAAGGGATTTTGGATTCGGCTAGGTCAGCAGTTCTAGTGAATGGGTCGTCGACTTTCGAATTCACATGTGAAAAGGGGCTCATACAAGGAGATATCTCCTTTGTCTCCTTTTTATTTCTGATCGTGATGGAGACGCTTTCTTGGATGTTGAATAAAGCAAAAGAGATATTGGAAGTTCATGTATCCGAAATTTCGGACGTGGATATCACTCATCATTTTTTTGTTATGCTGACGATGCTCTTATTGTTGGCGAGTGGTCTCGGGAGAATATGGAAAAAATAGCTCGGGTCCTTCGGTGCTTTTATTTGTGTTCGGGTCTTCGAAATAATTTACATAAATCCATCTTGTTCGGAATTGAAGTCGAAGACGTCGAAGTGAATGACATGTTGGTCGTGATGGGGTGTAGAAGGGGATTGTTTCCTTTTGATTATTTAGGGATCAAAGTGGGGACAAACATGAATCGCATTGGCAATTGGTCTTTTGTCATTAATATGGTGGAGAAGCGGCCCGCCTCGTGGAAGTCTAAACATTTATCTATTGGAGGAAGAGTAAATCTTATAACATCAGTTTTAGAGAATATGCCTATTTATTATTTTTCACTTTTCAAAGCTCCTTTGGCGGTGATTGAAAAGTTCGAAGGTCTTATGCGAAGATTTTTATGGGGAGGTTTTAGTGAAGAAAAAAAAGATCAATTGGGTTGCTTGGGAGAGAGTGGCGAGGCCGAAGAAACTTGGTGGATTGGGTTTCAATCGGTTAAAAGATACTAATGAAGCTCTTTTACTTAAATGGAGTTGGCGGTTCGAAAAGGATGAGAATTATTTATGGAAGAAACTCATTGTTGTATGTCATGGTGGTACTCGAAGTTGGTCCTCTTTACCGCTAAGGTCAGGGTCTCATGGATATTGTAGAGAGATAGTGAAGATCGGGGAGCGTTCGAATTTTACTTGTAAAAAACTTAATGGCTTTTTTGTGTGGTGTCACTGGGGATGGTGTAAACAATAGATTCTGGTGTGACCCTTGGCGCTCAGAATTTCCATTACGTTGTATGTATCCTAATATTTTTAGATTGGAATCTCAAAAATGGTGCAGCGTGGCGGATAGAGTGAGTTACCAAAATAATGATTGGGTCATGAGATGGGCTTGGCGTCATGATCCTAGATCATCGGTGGAGCTAGATGAGTTATTTGGGGTTCTGTCCAATATATTTGAGTACAACTGGGCTGCTGGGTGTGATAAATGGATTTGGGTTGGATCCAAAGATGGCATGTTCTTGGTTTCTGTACAAAAAAACTTATTATTGATAGCCGACAATATGAACCCTTTTTAAGTTTAAATGGAATGGGCGGCTGCCGATCAAGTGCAATGTTTTGGGGTAGCGAGCGGAGCAGGATAAGATTCCTACTAAAATAGCTTTAAATAAGTGAGGGATGGGTCTTAGCGAGGACAGTTGTCCGTTCTGTGACTCGAATAAGGAATCCACTACTTATATTTTCATAGGTTGTATTCTTGCAGCTTAGATTTGGGATAGGAGTGTCGTGTGGTGTCGTTTGGATCCTATTTTTGTGTTTGAAGTTCGGGATATTCTTGTGTTGGCGAAGGGTTTAAAGAAGTCAAAACTCAACAAAAGGGTGGCTCATTGTATAGTGGTTACGGCTTTATGGAGTATATGGAATGCAAGGAACGAGAAGATTTTTCAGGATAAAGAGGCCAAAGCTTTCGAGGTGGTGTCCAAGATTAAATCTTGCTTGTATTTTTGGATTCGAAATAGGTCTATATTAGTGCACAGAAATTTGACGCTGCGGATATATTATCCTGGCATATGTTTTGGATCAATTATCCTTAGCGTGTGTTCCAGATCTTGTCAGGATCAAGGATCCTCAGTACTTATTACTTACTAATGATTGATCTCTTTGTTATATTAATATAAATGCATGTACAACGGCTATTGACCAAGTCCAACGTATATTTTCACAATCAAAGTCAATAAACAACGTGTTCAATGCATGAAACGGCTACAATAAAGGAATGACTTGAATAGTGGCTAAAAATAGGAGTTTTAGTTATTATTTTTCCTGTATATAAAGAAGCTCTAGTCAGTTAGGTTGACACACACAATTCACTACGAATTCAGCAGCGTACTTCACACACATAGCATTTTCTGTAATCACTGTTAGAGCTTCCGTCTTGTAATACTTTAATTATCCTTAATAAAACTGGTGATAGACGATTTGTCATCACCCGAGGTTTTTGTGCCAGCGATCCGACCAAGATCAAGGGTTTTTCCTCGCAACAAATCACTATGCTCATACATATTTTGTTTACATATTCACTTTCATCATTCAAGCACTAAACCTCACCTTACAAATTTGGTTACATTCTCCTTAATCGATTTTTGACCAAGACAATCTAGATTTAAATCTATAGTATGGAGCGATTGGTGTAAATATCCTTTTGGTTTTATGTAACTTGGTATTCCTTGCAGCCCTCGTTTTGAGGACTTGCAAGTCGTTTTTTTTAATGAAGTTTAATTTTTTTTTAAAAAAAAAAAGGTTCTTTGATTTTTGGTAACGGGTCAGGAAACTATTTCATGATAGATGTATTAAGTCAACATTTTCAAGAAAAGATGCTTGAACGCCAGCTAAGAATTTATGCCTATGTCAATCAAACAAATCAAAACCCAAAACACTAAACTAAAACACAATCCATACAAAGCAATGAAAAAAAGAAACACAACAAATGAATAAAATTCAAAGAAACAAACTGTAATGAGAAAGTTCAAAAAAACAAACTATAATACATGTACTTCCGTGATCTATATATTTTTTTATTTATTTTTCATTTTGGTAAGCTTAATAATAATAAATAAAAATAAAAAAATAGTTTTTAAAAGGGAATTTTACAAGAGTTAAATGTGAAATTCGTTGGAACATCAACGTCGGTAGTTAATTGATAGTTAATAACAGCTTACAATCAGCTGATTGTTAGAAAGTCTAAAAATAGAAATAACTAATTATAAATTTGATTATAACCGAAGCTACACATGATTCACATGAATTGATTGAATATTTTGAATAGGAAAAACAGAATAAAATAACTTATCATATCAAATTGAAATACAATTTATTATGTATTATTGTATTTGACTTTGTGCACTTTTAAACTCAACTCGTGTAAATTGCAATCAATAGTCAACAGTTTTATTTTTTTCGAAATCAATCTTTCTATTATTTATTTATTGAGCTAGGTATGGTTTGTTTCTAATAATTATGGCAATAGCCTTGTTATTAGTAGGTGTTTTAGTTGGTATGGTTGTTTAGAAAATTTGATATTTTTTTCTCTTTTCTAGGAAAACAAACTCATTCAAACAAATGAACATGAAATAAACATACCTTTTATGATAAGTTCCCGACATGGTGATAAGAGCTGCATAAAGACCAGACAAGCTCACCGTTGCTAATGTTAAGCCCCAAAATATAAGCCGGCCCATAAATCCCAACGATCAAAAGATCACGAGCAACAGTAGGGGTTGATCTTGACAAGGTCCAGTTAACCCCTTGTACATATCCTGTTGAATTAAGCCCGGTTAGCTGCCCGAGATTGTGTTGCCATATGACCGGTCCGTTTGATGCATTAAGTGCGTATATGTTTCCATTCCAACTCGGGAAATAGATGGTGTTTTCGTATATTGCTGGAGTCGCGGTTATATCTTTCCCGGCTACAAACTTCCACTTCAGCCTAAGGTTAGCCACAGTTTTAGGACTGATCTTTGTTTCATGATGCGCGTATCTACGATTGTGTAGATCTCCACCGTGGTTCGTCCAGTCAGAACGCTACAAACATTAAACAAATGATGATTACAATAGTTAAACAAGTGTTTGTGTTGTTTATATATCTTTAAAATGACATCAAATTAAACACATACCTTAGCGGACGTTTGGATAATGAGGAACATCCAAACGAGAATGGAGAAGTAGAGGCAATTTGGTGCCATTAAAATCGTAGGTTTGTTTCCCAAAGGAGACTTGTAATGTCTTAAATAAAACTTTATTCAGATTTGGAATTTAAATGATGTTTCTTTCTTATTAAACAAGTTTCATTATTTTAAAAGATTTAAGATAAGTGTGTACCTACCTCAGCTCACAGATGGTATTTATGATTGATCCTTAATATTTAACAGTGTTACAAAATTAAGAGAATAATGATAAGAGGGAAAAAAAACTAAGTTGACAAGCTATCAATTTATAACACGGCTCAATTATATATTATGAGTTAGGTTCTCGTACAATAATTCTTAACGTACAAAAACATATGTGAATCACGCTCAAGCCAAAACACAAAACGTTCAGCCAGAAAAAAAACCGCTCATACGCTCAAGGAAACTCAGTTACACTCATGTCAAAAATTAATTCAATTGAAAATTTAGATTTAATTGTTTGGATGAATTAATGATTAATTAGATATAGGTTGATGATTAATTACCTCAGCTGACCACGTCCAGATGAATATTGTTAATATAAAGGGAAAAAAACTAAATTGGCGACTTGTTAACACGGTATAACTTAACATGAAAATAAAAATGTTAATTTTGGAGTAAATGAGTGCATATGGGCTTGTTTGGTAATAAATGAGCTTTGATGCAAGTGAGATGGTTTTGGGCTTGTAGTAGTTTGTTCAGTGATAAATGTTAATTTAATGTAGTGTTAAACAATTTACACTTTGTTCTTAAGTTTCATTTAATGAGATAAAAGAAATGAAAGAAAAGAAGAAAAGAAATGAAAGAGAATTAGGAGAAAAAAGAAACTAAATAAAAGGAAAAGACGTGATTTTTTTTGTGTTCCAGAGTTCAATGATACAATAAAAACGACAACTTGAAACGAAATAAACACAGTATTACAATTGAAAAGAAACAAAGAGAAAGAATGTACAAAAGCAAAACACGAAGCCCGGCCTTGTTAATTAAACACGCTTCCTTAAATAAAATTTCACATCTTCTTTGAGATATGTCATTTGTACAACAACAAAATCACTTGTAATGACATAGTAGAACTTGTAAGATTTTGAATTATTCGTTCATTATTTAGATACATATATATATATATACTAGCTTTTAGCCCCCGTATTACGGGGGTTTATTTAGGTTTTTGTTTTTAACTGTTTTAATATTTATTTTTTTTGTTATGATCTGTGTTTTATTTTTCAATGAAGTAAGTTTTGATTTAATACGTATATATATTACGTTCATTATATTTTTAATGTTTGGACTCTTTTAATTGAGATGGATAGCTTTATAGTTAAGTTTAAAATAAATATTATTGAGATTTCAAAGACGAATTCAAAGGCTATGTTATTCTCATGGTGATACAATAGTTTCAGGCTTTCAGCAATACATTACTTAAATACACTCAAAACTCATTCTTGTCACTGGCAAAACTTGTAACCAAGTTTTAATGTGTTAGATGAGCAAAGACATTTGATGAGAAAAAATTACCATTTTCAAGCATCTCAATTGCAAACTATAAACAATTAAACTAATTAAAAAGCATGGCCACATGCAGACCATGAGTTTTCCTTATAATTGTAGATGTTGCAGCTACTTTCTACATGTTCTGTAATATATTCAAATGCACATCTTAGAATTTATATCAACTTCAAAATTTTCCTATAAACTTAGCTGGAATCCATAAAAAATCCTCATAACATATAGACATATTATAACAATTTGATCATATATATCATTTATACTATGTGTATCATGTTCCCTTATACAATTTTGAATATCATAATATGTGAATATGGTTAATATTACAGGGGCTGCAACAAAAAGTCTTTTAATCGACTTAAATAGGGAAATGTATTAGAAACATATTCCATTTGATGAGTATTTTTACATTCCGTAATATTTATTTTTTGTAAATAAGGACTATAATCATTTAATGTTGATGGGTTAGCTGTAACAAATGCATTAATTAAAATGTTTATTTAAGATAAAACCACAACCCAAAATCAACCCATTTCGCAACCTCTAGTGGACTAAACAATTTCTTACTTTATGCCACATACAACCGACCAACGATGTTTACCTCTTGGCCGTGAACGCAGACAATTGCTTACAACTGGACACGCCGATACTTGGTATCATTATGCCCAACTAAAGCATCCAAAATCTGCATAATTGCCAAATCTAGCATTAGATGCTCGTAAACCTTTTTAGTTGTAGATAACAGATATATCATAAACATACTAAACTAAAAAGAATTATGAGACATATACGCATAAGCATGTGGTTTAAGTTGTTACAAGTTACAACGGATACAAAAAGATTATAATTACCAAAAATGAACACTCATAAAAACATATCATTATCACAAAATAGACGTTGAATGACTTTTGACCCGTTTGACCCTATCTTTTACATGTAAATCTAAAATTCTTAAGTTTAACCTGCTTGTCTGTCCAATACATAAAGAATTGAAATAAAAAAAATATACATTTCTTCGCTGCGATGGCAAATAGGCATCAAGCCGTGGAAAAGGATATCTTTTGTGGATCCACATGCTTAAGATGTGAAGACTTATGCAAACTTTAAAGAAATTTATTTATAACTTTTAGATGTACCTGTTGAAAGATGTTTAGCTTAAATATAATCAAAGTTTCAAATATTGTATGAACACATACAACATTAGATCTATTTCCTCTCAGGTGTTCATTCATGATCCAAACCAATTAAAAAATCAATTACTGGAAAAAAGAAAAGGAAATTTCACTTATATAAATAGTTAACTAAATGGTATTAAAGAGAAGAACCTGCATGAAGAATAAACCTTTAAGTTGTCCAATGCTTGGTCACAATTCGTCATCAACATATAAATCTGAAGAAATCATGTAAAAAATTACCAAATTCAAAAAGTAAAAAAAAATAGTATAAAAAGAGACAGGACAAAATCAAGAAAAAGTAGTAAACATTTACCATTTCAAGAATTGCACTTCTTGAGTAAGCTTTGTCTGATATAGAAAAAAAAATTAGTGACAACAATTAAGTCAATAACTTTGTCATACGACATTTGAAGTACTTTTTAAAAATATTTTTACATATTTCAGATTTATGCACTGATGTTTAAAGACAACTTATATGTTTTATTTCATCTCATGCACATTACCAAAAGAATAAATTTAAATGTCATCAATTAACCATGTCATTAGCTTTCTATGAACGATTTATTAAACCAATATGTTACACATTTGTAAGTGATAATACCTGTTCACATAAGTACATATGGACATATGGTCCAATGAAAATACCTTTTTTTTTCGTGGCGGTACTGTTTGTGCACCTCAGTTTCCTCCAAATGCTCCACCTGAAAGATATTGTAAAAATATTTCTTGTCAATAACTTAAATATTAACTAAAATTTTAATTTAATAATTAGTAAGAAAGGGTTATATACACTTTTAACCACTGCAGCAAGTTTAAGTGCCCATGCTCCATATTTTTTTAAGCCAAGATATATTCAACCTTTAGTGGTTAGGTCTATAAAACCAATTATCAATCAATTTAAACTTTACCTAAACGTATAAAACTAATTTCTTTACATAAGTCTGTACATGATCTCTGTAATCATTTTTATACATTCAGTAATTGACACGACTATGCAATGTTTTTAATTTTATATATATACAGGGATGTCAACTACAAAAACCCTATGTAGTCTAGAGACAGAGAAATAAATGCATATTTGCTCTCATTCTAGAAGATTTATGCATAAAAATGGAGTCCTGATTATTGTTTCATTCAACAACTTAACCGGTAACAGTAGAGAACGACTGGTTCAAGCATAAAAAATTTTACAATTCATAAAACAAATCAATCAACTTTAAGGCGAACCTTTATTGCGGATTGCTTTTCTTGAAGATGTTTTGTTTATAGGTTGTGATGCATAGCCGAAGTTTCCTTTCTGGTCATATATCATCAGTCTTTAGGTGCTGTATTACAAAAGCATATTTCCCAACTAAATACCTATAATAAACCCATAATATTTTATGATACTGAAGCATAGAATCATAGTTAATATGAACTATAAATTGAGGTTTTTAGATGGTACCCATTTGGTTTTGAAACCTTAAATTGAAGAGTGGAATTTGATCGGTAAAAAAGATCAGATGGGTTTTAATTGTGAATCGTACATACGGAATCGATTTAGGAACCAGGATGGTGGGAAGGAGACGAAGATTAGCGTGAGTTCTGGAACGTGGAGAAGGTGGGTTAGGGTTTTACAAATTAAAATAAAGTGTTGTATGTATTTGAAGATGTTATGACCCGTGTAAAGCTTAAACGGGTTAAAACCGGGCTAAATCAATGAGAGCTCTCTATTTATAAATCAAGCAATCTGGTAGCTTTAAAAGAGGTGGGGAGCGATGTGAGAGCGACACGTAGGATTTTGTGGTAGACAATTATATAGATAGTTATATATATATATATATATATATATATATATATATATATATATATATATATATATATATATAGATAGATAGATAGATAGATAGATAGATAACAGTTGAAACATTGAATGATGATGGTGTTGTTGTGGGTTACTGGGGAATGCAAAAGGCGAAAAGTGTAACTCCAGGAGTAATATAGGAACAGAAGCTCCAAGATTGATTTTGTAACCATTGCCAACATACACACAACCATTGCTTATAGACATGCCACCGTACACGGTGGCTCCCGTGTCATACGACCATAAAATTTTTCCAGTTGCCGCACTCATGGCATAAATAGGCCCGGTCGCATTAGTTGAGCCAGCAAACACAACACCGTTGGCTAAACTCACGGGGCCACTTGCACTCACGTTACCAGGATTTCCTGTAGACCACAAGATATTCCCAGTTGCGGCATCCATCAACACCCATCCACCACTAGTTGTTGTGATATTTGACGGCTTCAGTGTAAAATTACTTCGCAAACTATTGGCAATGTTTGTGTAAACCGCCTTTTCATCCTTCGCTGAACCCCATGTACCTCCTCCTCCTGGACCTCCGGGTCCCGCTTCCTATACAATAACCATTTTAAGGATTCAGCACGCATGTATACATACACTGATACATACTTATGCATGGTATGTAAATATATATAATACTCCTAGATCTACATCAGTCCATCAAAGAAATTTGAACCTTCAACTTTCTTAGGAGAGAACATTTTACACACCTTAATACCGACATACAGTAGGCCATTTGGTGAAAATATATATACATGGCAACTCACATTTTTTCAACTTTTAAACTTTATTTTTCCAGTTTGCACATTAATTTAAATAAATTAGCACAACATGTAAAGTTTTGTTGCCAAACTATGTATTTGGTTTGGTGACTGTTGGATCCACCGCAGTCATTTGCGATGGATTAGCTACAAGAACGCTATGTCATATACTTTTCTCTAATCTTTGCAACATTTTTATTAAACTAAGTTTGTGACATATATGTTAATGACTGAAAGATCGAGTAGCCGCCTAATTGGTGAATAACACCTTTAACATATTTGTGAAAAAAATCTTTTCGACCGTTTTATTCTGTCGCAAAGTAAGGATAAAGCAATTGATGGCAAACTTTTGTGACGGAATTTTTAGCTGTCGCTAATATCACAAGCGTTGCAAAGTTAGTAGCAGATATGAAGGGTTTTTCTCCCGTCGCTAATGCTCAAAGCATCATTATTTTTGTAGTTAATTTATCTAATTGAAATTTAGTGAAAGAAATGTTACCGTAGACCAAACAACGCTACCATTGTCCCGATCCAGAGCCCAAGCACTACCGCTCTTTTGTACCAAGGCCACAATGTCATGCTTTTTACCATGGTCCTTAACGGTTAAAATCATTGGTGCTTCTCCAAAATCTGCATCTGGATTAGGGCCGGGCGGACACCCGGGTGTGGAAAGATTTCTACAAGCAAAACACCAGACGTCATAGCCCCCTAACTGTCTATACCAGTTGATGTGTCCCGAGTCCAAATCGAGTGCTAGAACAGAATTGGAATGGTTATCGGGCTCTATGCACTTATCTTCTTCGGTTGGTGTTGTTTGGTTGTTTTGTGCTTCTTGGCATTGTGTGACATTTAATGGGGCAGAATACAAGTTTCCAGTGGCGATGTAGACCTCATTCCGGTGAACATCGATTGACGGGCTGCTGCCCCATATGGCCGCACCGGAGTATTCTTGTTTGCTACCGTTGTTATCTGGTAACATGTAGGTTTGCCACAAGATTTTACCATTTGAAGCATTTAACTTGAAAAAACTGCCTCTAAATGTACAACATGCTTCAATGCTTGAGCCTTCTTCGGCTGAAGATGTTCCCGCATAGAATGCTCTGTATACATAAACATTCTATTTCTATATCATTCTTATCCAATATAACCAGAATAACCGAAACTACTTAGAAATCGATGATTCAGTAATGATATTCTCATAATCAATTTTTATGGTTATGTTATGATTATATTTGTATAAATAACCAAATTAATATACATTAAAACCATATTTTAAAAGGATTACTTATGATGAAAGTGATCCAAACTCTCCCATGCAAGATAAGTTGGTCACGTGAGAAGCATGCTGGGTTGGTCAAGTGCACATGAAGTCTGGATAAAGTAGTTTGAATGTTTCCGGTATTTGAATTATTATTTGAATAAGTAGTCCTTATCTTTTGGATGAATAAGTCTAGATGTCAGTTGGTAGGTCCTATTTGTTAGCTTGTTTACGTTAGTACTTTTTCCTATTTAAGGTGATTGTGAGTCTTGTTGAATGTATGCAATTCACTACTATCTATAAAATAAAAAGTGTTCTTGGCCTCATTTGTTCTTTATTATCCAAGTTCTTAGACCATCAGTGGTATCAGAGCCTTGTGCTCAATCACTCTCTATTTCATAACTCTTGTTTCCTTGTCCTTCCTAATGGCCGAGCAAACTAGTAATCTGCCCACTGACCCCACTCTGATCCCGGTGTTCAAGGGTGAAGGCTACGACCACTGGAGCATTCGTTTGAAAACTATATTGAGATCTAGAGACTTGTGGGAGTTTGTGGAGAATGGAGTCGATGAAATTGAGAAAGATGTAGGAAAGCTAAGAAATCTTAAGAAAAAAGATGCTCATGCTATGGCCTTGATTCAACAGGCTGTACATGATCAACTATTTTCAAGGATTGCATCAGCAAATTCAGCAAAGGAGAGTTGGGAAATTCTAAAAATGGAATTCCAAGGTGATAACCAAGTGAAGGCTGTCAAGTTGCAGGGGTTGAGACGTGAGTTCGAAAACTTAACCATGCGAGAAGGTGAACCGGTAGGTGATTACTTTTCTCGTGTGATGGCTATTGTGAGCCAAAAGAGATCTTATGGTGAAGAAGCGGCGGATCAAGTAATTGTTGAAAAGATCCTTCGAAGTTTGACACCCAGATTTGACTTCATTGTTCCATCTATTGAAGTCTCTTTTGATTTGTCTCGTCTCTCACCAGTAAAGCTAACGGGCTCCCTTCAATCCCAAGAAGAAAGACTAAACAGTAGACTCAATGAAAAGGTGGAGAAGAATGAAGAACACGCTCTACAGGTGATTCAAGAAAGCAATCGGCCAACATTTTCAAGTAGTCCAAGAGGAAGAGGACGTGAAATGCATAGGGGCCGTGGTCGTGGACGAGGACTTGACAGAAGTAAGGTTCCTTAATGTTATGTCTGCAAGAAGTATGGGCATGTAGCAAAAGAATGCTGGTACAGTGAAGATGTACATGTGAATGTAGCTACACAAGTGGCAGATAAAGAAGGAGGAAGTGAAGAGCAACACTTGTTTATGGCATTCACACATGAAGTAAGTAAAACAAACAATTTATGGTTTATAGATTCGGGATGTTCCAATCACATGACCGGTTCTAAATAAAGTTTTACTAGTCTCAATGAAAAGTTCAATTTGGAAGTCCAGTTGGGAAATAAAAAGAAATTGAATGTTGAAGGAATGGGGACGGTTCGAATCAACACGGGTTCTAGCACGCATAAGCTGCTCAGTGATGTTTATTATGTTCCTTCTTTGGAGTATAACCTTTTGAGTGTTGGTCAACTCATGAAAAAAGGTTATTCTCTTCTATTTGAATATGGAAAATGTATCATCAAGAACAACGGAGTAGATCTCATGAAGATTATAGTGTCAACCAATAACATGTTTCTCCATAAAGCTACAGAGGCAGAGGCTTGCTCCTCTACCCCACTACAAGCTCACACTTGTGGCATCTAAGATATGCTCACCTGAACTTTACTAGTTTTCAATCTCTCTATGTGCATCGCATGGTGAGTGGCTTACCCTCAATAAAAGGCTCAGGAACACGTGAAGGCTGCATACTTGGCAAACAAACAAGGCAGTCCTTCTATTCACATTCATACAAAGCTACAACGAAGCTTGAACTCATCCATGCAGATTTTTGTGGCCCTATGCAGGTACCAAGTCTTGGTCACAGCCTTTACTATCTTCTTTTTATTGATGATCTATCACGCATGTGTTGGGTATATTTTCTTGTAAACAAGTCTAATGCATTTGCAAGATTTAAAGTGCTTAAAGCATTAGTTGAAAAACAAAGTGAACATGTGATTAAGGTCTTCCGTACAGACAGAGGAGGGGAATTCTGTTCAAACAAGGCAGTCCTTCTATTCACATTCATACAAAGCTACAACGAAGCTTGAACTCATCCATGCAGATTTTTGTGGCCCTATGCAGGTACCAAGTCTTGGTCACAGCCTTTACTATCTTCTTTTTATTGATGATCTATCACGCATGTGTTGGGTATATTTTCTTGTAAACAAGTCTAATGCATTTGCAAGATTTAAAGTGCTTAAAGCATTAGTTGAAAAACAAAGTGAACATGTGATTAAGGTCTTCCGTACAGACAGAGGAGGGGAATTCTGTTCAAACGAATTCAACAGTTTTTGTGAAGGATCCGGGATTAGAAGAGAGTTGACCACTCCTCATACACCCCAACTAAATGGTGTAGTGGAGCGGAAAAACAGAATAATTATGGGGATGACGAGGAGTATGTTAAAACATAAACATTTGCCAAACTACCTATGGACTGAGGCGGTGGCTACCTCAGTCTATATTTTGAACAGATCCCCTACAACTGCAGTTGAAGACAAAACTGCAATTCATGTGTGGACTGGTGTAAAACCAGATGTCTCTCATCTGAGAGTATTTGGTTGCATTGGGTATGGGCATGTATATGCTCAAGGAAGAAGAAAACTTGACAACAGATCACAAAAGATGGTTTTCATTGGCTATTCGGCTCAAGGCAATGGTTATAGGCTGTTTAATCCGGATACAATTAGAAAGTTTGAAACAAGATCCCGGAGAGATGTAACTATTATTGAAGATGCCACATGGGACTGGCGTGGAAGTTACAAGAATGATCAAGAAGCCTATGATAGGCTTTATGTGGACCCATTTCCAGTTAGTCAAAGTGAGGTACCCTCTACATCATCTTCTGATGTCTCTGACCCTATTCTTGATGCATCACCAAGTCTTAATGATGAACCAAAATCACCTATTCCTATATGTCATCTGGTTCGGTAAGTGTCTTAGATCAAGCATCAAGCTCGAGCTCTTCCTCCATGCCTATGAAAGACCGAAGTATTAATGATCTGTATGCTAATACTCAAGAAATGAAGAGTTGGACTTATGATTATCATAATCTTCACTTTGCTTTAAGTATTGCAGATCCTACTCACTTTGGTGAAGCTGCTCAAAAGAGGCTATGGCATGTGAACTAGCAGCTATAGAAAGAAACAACACATGGGAGTTGGTGACACTTCCACATGGTAATAATGTTGTTGGTCTTAAATGGCTTTTTAAGACTAAACTGGGTCCAGATGGGAAGGTGCTCAAACACAAAGCCAGATTGGTGGCCAAAGGGTATTCTCAGCAAAAAGGGATAGACTTTGAAGAGACATTTGCACCATTGGCAAGGTTTGAAACAATTAGAGTGGTTCTTGCAGTTGCAGCACAAAGAGGGTGGCCTATACACCAACTCGATGTTAAGTCAGCCTTCCTAATGGAGACTTAATTGAGGATATCTATGTAGAGCAGCCAGAAGGGTATGAGATTGGAGGGTCAGAAGATAAAGTTTACAAGCTAAAGAAGGCACTATATGGTCTAAAACAGGCCCCCCGTGCCTGGTATGGTAAAAGTGATGGTTATTTTACAGAATATGGGTTTGAAAGAAATCCTAATGAGCCTACTTTGTATGTTAAAACTGTCACTAATAATGTAATCTATGTTTGTTTATGCGTAGATGACATTATCTGTGTAAGCTCTTGTGATCATATGATTACATATTTTAAGCATGGGATGAAAGAAGTATTTGAGATGACAGATTTGGGCCTTCTACAGTATTTATTAGGCCTTCAAGCAAACCACTCAAGGTGTATTCATTAATCAAGAAAAGTATGCACTCAATTTGCTGAACAAATTTGGCATGAAAGGGTGTAACACTGAAGTTGTTCCCATGAGCCCGTATGAAAAGTTTATAATGGATGATGGCGAGCTAAAGGTGAATGAAACTGATTATCGTAGTCTTGTTGGTGGGTTGATTTACCTCACTCACACCAGGCCAGATTTGGCCTATTCAGTTGGGGTCCTATCTCATTTTATGCAGGCTCCATCAAAAAACCATCTTGGTGCAACAAGAAAAGTATTAAGATACTTAGCTGGGACCACTCAGCTGGGTATATGGTATAAAAGAGATGCTGAAAGTAAGCTGGTTGGGTACTCGGATAACGATTGGGCAGGAATTATGACCGGAAGAGTATGTCTGCAAACCTGTTCACTCTAGGTAATGGTGCTATAACCTAGAGTTCTAAAAAGCAAAGTACCGTGGCATTGTCTAGTACCGAGGAAGAGTATATCTCTGCAACAAGAGCAACCTGCCAAGTCATTTGGTTAAGAAGACTTTTTTAAGATCTGAACTTGAAACAACATCATGCTACTACAATCTTCTGTGATAGTAAGTCGGCTATTAATCTCTCGAAAAACCCTATCATGCACAGCAGGACTAAACATATTGAGTTGAAGCATCATTTCATAAGGGAGATGGTTGTCCAAGAGCAAGTGAACCTTGAGTATTGTCATACTCATGAGCAGTTGGCTGATCTCTTAACTAAGGCTTTACCTAAAGAAAAGGTTGTGAGTATGAGACATCTAATAGGGGTCCAGTAGTTTAAATCAAGGGCAGGTGATGAAAGTGATCCAAACTCTCCCATGCAAGATAAGTTGGTCACATGAGAAGCATGCTGGGTTGGTCAAGTGCACATGAAGTCTGGATAAAGTAGTTTGAATGTTTCCAGTATTTGAATTTATTATTTGAATAAGTAGTCGTTATCTTTTGGATGAATAAATCTAGATGCCAGTTGGTAGGTCCTGTTTGTTAGCTTGTTTACGTTAGTACTTTTTCCTATTTTAAGATGATTGTGAGTCTTGTTTAATGTATACAATTCACTACTATCAATAAAACAAAAAGTGTTCTTGGCCTCATCTGTTCTTTATTATCCAAGTTCTTATACCATCGACTTATACTTTATTTGATTCAAGATGTATTGGATTTTTATTAGTTGAAATTAGCTTGAATCCAAACATTGACATCCAAAGTCAACGGCTAACTCATGGTTAACCGAATTCATCAAACCATCATTGCTATAAACGAATTAACGAACCATTAAAAACCAAAACCAATTGTTTATCAAATTAAAAAAAATAATTAACTTAAACGATATAAAAACCAATATTTTTATTATATACGTCGGAAAGTTTTGTTATATGTTATACGTCGGAAAGTTTTGTTATATATTGCTATTAATAACGCAAAAAGAAAACCGGGCTTTCATCAATTGATGGCAAGTCGTCGGAATGTACCGTCAGAAAATATCCACGGATCACCAATGGAACACTTCTAAATTAAATCAAATTGATATGAAGGATTTCAGGATATAAACTCTAATTTATTTTTTTTATTCTAGTTATGAAGTATTTCAAATTCTTGAGTTACCAACGGATTACCGATAGCCCATATGTCGGTAATTAGTAGTAAGCCGGGGAAAATTCCATCTGTTGTTTGTTGGGAAAAAAAATACAATAGCCGGTAATCATCAAAAAGAGTAACCCATAAGCGATATACCGGCGGCTCTTCACCAAAATATCCGTTAGTGTTGACTTTCACCGAAGAAATTGTAAGGAACAATTTGTCGAAGAAAGTCCAGTTTTCTAGATAACATATCAGTTGTTGCTTAGTTTTCTTTTAATAAATTTAATGAATTACTATCATTTTATTTGATTCAAAGTATATATTGGATTATTAGTTAAATTTAGCTTGAATTCGAGTATTTGACCACAGGTATCCAAAGGATACGTATGGTTAACTGATTGGTTAATTTTTTATAGGAAAAATAGAATAAAATAATTGATTGTATAAATTATTAAACTCAGATTATTATTGTGTTTGACTTTAATTGTATGTTGTTTTTAAATTCAACTCGTATAAATTGCAATCAGTAGTCAACAGTTTACTTTCTATTAATCTCTTTGCTTTGTCAACTTTGCACATTCCAAGAAAAATAAACTAAACTATAAAAAATTTAATATTTCTTATTAATTATTTATAAGAAAAACAAATCGATCAACACGAACCAACAAGAAAGATGCATACCTTTTATGATAAGTTCCCGACATGGTGACAAGAGCCGCATAATGCGGATCAAGTTGTGTAGACCAGACGAGCTCACCGTTACTAATGTTAAGCCCTAGAATATAAGCCGGCCCGTAAACCCCAACGATCAAAAGATCATGAGCAACAGTAGGGGTTGCTCTTGACAAAGTCCAGTTAACTCCCTGTATAAGTACTATTGAGTTAAGCCCGGTTAACTGTCCTATATTGCGTTGCCATATGACCGACCCGTCCGATGCATTAAGCGCGTATATGTTCCCATTCCAACTCGGGAAATAGATGGTGTTTTTATATATTGCTGGAGTTGCGGTTATATCTTTCCCGGCTACAAACTTCCACTTCAGCCTAAGGTTAGCCACGGTTTCAGGATTGATCTTTGTTTCATGATACGCGTATCTACGGTTGTGTAGATCTCCACCATGATTCGTCCAGTCAGAACGCTACAAACATTAAACAAATGAAATTACAATAGTTTAAAATTTGGACTTTGTTGTTTATAGTCTTTAAAATGAGATCAAAACACATACCTTAGCTGAGGTTTGTATAATGAAGAATAGGCAAAACAGGATTGAGAAGTAGAGGCAATTGGGTGCCATGTAAATGGTAGGTTTGCTTCCCAAAGGAGACTTGTAATGTCTTTTGAATGAAACTTTATACAGATTTGGAATTTAAGTGATGCTTCTTTCTTATTAAACAAGTTTTTATTGTTTTAAAATCTTTAAGATAAGTGTTAAGTGTGTACCTACCTCAACTCACAGATGGTATTGATGATTGATCCTTAATATTTAATAGTGTTACAAAATTAAGAGAATAATGATAAGAGGGAAAAAAACTAAGTTGACAAGCTAGCAAGTAGCAATATATATATATATATATATAGCATGACTCAATTATATAATATAATCTAACATAATATTAAACAACTTAGTAATTAGGATAAACAGGTGTGGATTATAAACGACTCACACATCAATGACATGATTAAAAACGTGGCTAAATGAGTTCAACATGTTTACCATGTTTATAACACACATATTCAACTAATTAGGTTAATTATGCTCAATTCCAACTTCCACTATATGATACAATACAATGACAACTTAAAACGAATTGATAAGAAACAAAGAGAAAGAATGCATAAAAGAAAAAATCGTGAAGCCTCGCCTTGTAAAACACGTTTACTTAAATCAAATTTCGCAACTTCTTGAGAACACATTTGTCGTTCGTACAATAACAAAATCAGTTGTACTGCCAGAGTAGAAATCGGATCATATCCGTTCATCATTTAGATACAATATAATATATAATAGTTGAAACATTGAATGATGATTATTGGAAATTAGGCTTATTAGTATGAGCCCACGGGCTCAGTTAGGTTACAATATATAGAGTTCACAAGGAACCCCAGCAACCTAACTAAGCCCGTAGGCTCATACTAATAAGCCTAATATGTTGTCGTCAATTACCGGGGAATGCAAAAGGCGAATACTGTATCTCCAGGAGTATAAGTAGGGAAAAATACTCCAAAACTAGACTTATAACCGTTGCCAACATACACACAACCATTGCTTATAGACATGCCACCGTACACGGTGGCTCCTGTGTTATATGACCATAAAATTTTACCGGTGGCTACACTCATAGCATAGATAGGTCCAGTTCCGTTGGTTGAGCCAGCAAACAGAACACCATTGGCTAAACTCACAGGGCCACTTGCGGTCGCGTTACTAGGATTTCCCGTTGACCACAAGACATTCCCAGTGGCGGCATCCATTGACACCCATCCGCCGCTAGTTGTTGTGATATTTGACGGCTTCAATGTAAAATTGCTTCCTACTGTTGG
Organism: Bidens hawaiensis; assembly: GCF_021521415.1. Lineage (NCBI taxonomy): Eukaryota > Viridiplantae > Streptophyta > Magnoliopsida > Asterales > Asteraceae > Bidens > Bidens hawaiensis. Next base: position 46,451 of record NW_027496809.1, read on the forward strand.
CAATGTTTGTGTAGACTGTCTTTCCATCCGTCGCCGAACCCCATGTACCTCCTCCGCCTGCACCTCCAGGTCCAGCTTCCTACACTAATCATTGCACAGGCTCAACATCTATATACATACCAATAGACACTCATAATGGTTCATATTTTTCAAAACTATTACTTTTTACATACAAATGTTTCTACTGTCTACATAAAATAAAATAAAAATCATCAAACTACTCTGTTCATATTTTTTTTCATTTTGAAAATGTTACTTAATATGTGACTGTTCTATAATAAGTGACCTTCAATAAGGGCATTGCACCAGAAACTTATGTCACAAACTTTTGAAACGTCTTGGATTTTTACATTTTTGTAATTTGTGAATAAAAGTGTTACCGTAGACCAAACAATGCTACCATTGTTGTGATCCAAAGCCCAAGCAATACCGCTTTTTTGTACCGTAGCTACAATGTCAAGCTTTTTACCATGGTCGTTAACGGTTAATATCATTGGTGCTTGAGCAAAATCTGCATCTGGATTAGGACCAGGCGGACACCCAGGCGTGGAAAGATTATTACAAGCAAAAAACCAAACGTCATAACCACCTAACTGTCTATACCAGTTGATATGTCCCGAGTCCAAATCTAGTGCTAGAATAGAATTGGAATGGTTATCAGGCTCGAAGCACTTATCTTCTTCGGTTGGTTTTGTTTGGTTGTTTTGTGCTTCTTGGCATTGTGTGACATTTAATGGGGCGGAATACAAGTTTCCAGTGGCGATGTAGACCTCATTCCGGTGAATATCGATTGACGGGCTGCTGCCCCATATGCCCGCACCGGAGTATTCATGTTTGCTACCCTTGTTATCTGGTAGCATGTAGGTTTGCCACAAGATTTTACCGTCTGAAGCATTTAACTTGAAAAAACTGCCTCTAAAGGTACAACATGCTTCAAAGCTTGAGCTTTCTTCGGCTGAAGATGTTCCTACATAGAATGCACTGCATACAAATATAGAATCATCATCTTATATGTGACTTATTCTAATAGCAAGGTGGGCATGAAAGTCCAAATGATCAAATTATGACCGAAATAAAATGTTAGATCAGTTTATAGTACGTTCTATGATTTTCTTGATAACTGATTTTATGGTTTGGTTATAGCTATATATATGTGAATAAATATATTGGATATAATTACTAAACAAATGTCAAAACCAGCCTTTATATTTGACATTTTGTAGTTTTAAATTCAAAGCGTATACAATTATTCATTCGCATATTGCAATCAATGGTCAACAGTTTACTTTCTTTTGGGCCATCGGAAGCAAATTTGTCAACTTTGCACATTCTAAGAAAACTAAACCAGAAAATTTTGTTATCTTTTACAAACTATTTTTTTGTAAGATAACTAAATGATTCAAATGGACGGACGAATATATACGAACAAACATACCTTTTATAATAAGTTCCCGACATGGTGATAAGAGCCGCATAATGTGGATCAAGTTGTGTAGACCAGACAAGCTCACCGTCACTAAGGTTAAGCCCCAAAATATAAGCTGGCCCGTAAATCCCAACGATTAAAAGATCACGAGCAATAGTAGGGGTTGATCTTGACAAGGTCCAGTTAACTCCTGGTACAAGTCCAGTAGTTGAGTTAAGCCCGGTTAACTGTCCTATATTGTGTTGCCATATGACTGACCCGTTTGATGCATCAAGCGCGTATATGTTCCCATTCCAACTAAAGAAATAGATGGTGTTTTTGTACATTGCTGGAGTCGCAGTTATATCTTTTCCCGCTACAAACTTCCATTTCAGCCTAAGGCTAGCCACGGTTTCAGGACTGATCTTTGTTTCACCATACGCATATCTACGGTTATGTAAATCTCCACCGTGATTTGTCCAATCGGATGACTACAAACATTGCACAAATGATTAAAATGATGGCTACTATTGTTAAAACAGTAGAATCCTTAAAGTGAGACAAAACAGGTACCTTAGCTGAGGTTTGGAGAAGGAGGAACAACCAAACTAGTATGGAGAAGTAGAGGCAATTGGGTGCCATGTAAATGGTAGGTTTGTTTTCCAATGGAGACTTGTAATGTCTCTAGATTTGGAATGTATAGTAATGTTTCTTTCTTATTAATAAACAAGACTTGTCGTTTAAAAGATTTGAGAAGTGTAAATTGTCAAAGTGTGTGCCTACCTCAGCTCATAGATGGCACTTATCCTTGACATATAATAATATTGTTACATTATTAACAGAATGTATAATGATAAATTGAAAAGTGAGTTGATAGATGTAGCAAACTTAAGACATCACTTCTTAATATGATATGACTTGATACAAAATTGATTAGTGTTTGAGATAATCGTGTGTGGATCATAAATAAGTTGATATGTAGATGACATGATTAAAAATGTATTTAAACAAGTGCAACTTGTTTAACCCGTATATGATGACACATATATATGACCCGCTTATAAAAAGTGATAGTATTATATTTAAGTTCCCACCTCTAGGCTCAAACCGATTATATTATAAAAATATATTATTAGAGTTTTAGTATTATAGTGTAATTATAATTAGAATATTTTATTTGATAATGTGTTCTTGTATTTATCTCTCTTGTACTTCTATATATAGTTGATCAATAATACATTACCGTAAGGTATAACGCATTATTTATTAGCTATATATATATAAGTACAAGAGAGATAAATACAATAAAACATAATCAAATACAATCTCCTAATTGTGGTAACACTATAATACAAAAAATCTAATAATATATTCTCTAATATTTCTCCGCAGTCAAAGTGGTAGGAAATCGGACACGCAGACAGAAGCGCAAAGCTTGTGAAGATACACAATTGGCTATCACGTAGAGCAAAAACTCGATGGTTGTAAGACCTAAGAAGATCAGCGGCGTCTTGACTGTGGCCAGACAACGGCTAGGTTTGATGATAGGAGCTTCGACTGCAACGACAAGAGCTAAAACTAAGTCGGCCTAAGCAACGAATTGACGACACAAACGGCAACATGATATAAATAAATAAATAAAAGAAAAACTATAACTTTTATCACTAGAACAAAATAAATGTACTTAAAATTTTGTAGCACCCCTCAATATTAAAAGTAAAAACAAATGGTAAAGATTAAATAAGAAGCTGCTCGTGCAGCAGCTCTATAAACATATAATTAGTTAATATTCTGTTAGTTATGGTAGGATTATATTTCCTTGTATTTGATTGACTCCCCTTGATCTTATGAGTGATTTGTGTAAACTCCAGTATATATTTTTATTAATACAATCCCTCAAGATCATTGAGGTTGTTTACTTTACATGGTATCAGCCTAACATCGGTCCTCTCTCGCTACCCTTCTCTACCGTCCTCCCTTCATCTTTTATCCATGGCCGATCAATCTTCCTCCTCCGCCAGCTCAGAGTCACTCTCCGGCCATGAGTACTCTTCTCCATCTTGTTACTATAAAACTCACCCCCAACCAATTACCTAGTTTGGAAGAATCACATGCTTCATATTTTCGCCTTTCAAAACCTTCTTTATCACATTGGGTCAAGAGATGGCTATTTATATTATGTTGTCTTCATTGACGATTTTTCCAGGTTCACATGGTTCTATCCGTTAAAGGCAAAAATGGGTTTTTATGCAGTTCTCTCAACCTTCATCAATCTTGTTCAAACACAATGCAGGCGAAAAATAAAAGTTTTCCAAAGTGATGGTGGCACCGAATTTACTAATCACACGGTTCGTCAAATCTTTGAAGATAATGGCACTCTTCATCGGTTTTCGTGTCCTTACACGCCTCAACAAAATGGGCGTGCGGAAAGGAAACATCGGCATATTGTGGAAACGGGCCTTGCTATGCTTTTCAATGCTCATGTTCCGGCTCAATTTTGGGTGGAAGCCTTTCAATCGGCCACTTACATTATAAATCGGCTTCCCACCCCCTTATTGGAAAGCAAATCACCGTTTCAGATTTTATTTGATCATACGCCGCAATATGCAAATTTTCGGGTTTTTGAGTGTCAAGTGTTTCCATACTTACGAGACTACTCAAAACACAAGCTTGCTCCGAGAAGTTTACCGTGAATTTTCATTGGTTATAGCTCGCAGTATAAAGGTTATCGGTGTCTCGATCCTTCATCATCTCGTATTTATATTACAAGGCACGCGCGTTTCAATGAAACCGTTTTCCCATTTACGGGTGTGAGTGTTACATTATCCTTCATCATCTCGTATTTATATTTACGGGTGTGATTGATGCAAACGCCACATCCAAAAATGACATTACCACGTTCCTCGACGACTTCCCAATTATTGTCTCACCTACAACTCCCTCAACTGAAGCCAATGCTTCACCAAACTCCCCTGCCAACTCCAACACACCTACTAACTCTACTGGGCCAAAAGCTATCACCCATACTGGGCCATGTAGCCTATGTGAACATCCTCCCTCAAATTGCAACCAAAATGACCCACAAATCTACCCTCAATCCCCTCAGCCCATTACTCCAAGCCCAATGTCCACTCCAAGCCCAATACCACCTCCTCCTATAACCCCAGCCCAACCAAACCCTGTTACGTCACCTCAGCCCAATCCTACTTCCACTCATGAACCCACAGACCCCAATCCCTCGACACCATCTGATCAGCTCCAAACTCGTGCCCCCAACCTCCCTATGAATACTCGCTCCAAATCAGGAATTTTCAAACCAAAATATTTTACGGACTTTGCATCACTCTCCAATCACCCACTTCACATTGCTTTGGCTGCCATATCTGAACCTCGTGGTGTCAAAACAGCGGCCAAAGACAATGGCTACACGCCATGAATGAGGAACTTCTTGCATTTCATTGTAATCAAACCTGGACACTTGTTCCACGACCAAAATCCACTAATGTGGTTGGTTCAAAATCGGTGTATCGTGTTAAATATCGTGCGGATGGCTCCGTTGAACGTTACAAAGCGCGCCTTGTCGCTCAGGGTTTCACTCAGGTACCGGGGCTCGATGTAGCACCGTAAAAATTTCGAGTTCAAAGTATCAACTTTCCAAAGTCTAGGAACCAAAATTGCCAAAATCCAAACTGGAGGGTTAAAAATGAAAATTCTGGTTTCCTGACCCATCGCGCTACGCGATGAGTCAGAAGCGACTCCCATCGCGTACCACGATGGGATGTCTAACAATTTGTGCCACGTGGCACACGGTGGCACTAGGTGCTGCCACGTGTCACCACGTGGCAAGACTGCTGCCACGTGTCGCCACGTGGAGCGGTGCCTGCCACGTGTCGCCACGTGGCAAGCCTATGATGTGCGTTAGCAGACTTATATCGCTACGCGATATGTCTGCTCAAGGACCCATCGCCTACCGCGATGGGGTTCCAAAAATCGCCTATAAATAGCAGCCATGGGCAGTTCATTTCCCACAACCAAATCATCTCTCACATCTCTCTAGTCTCTCTCTAGAATACCTCGATATTCGTGCCTCGTTTCCTCGATAAGCGTGCCTTGAATCTTTCGTTGTATAACCGACGTTTCCTTAGAGTTTGTACTACCCTCCACCCAAGAAGGTGTTTGTTGAAATGGCAATGAGTCTCAATAATCGTGACGATGAGTGTTGAAGCTTGACGTTTGACGGTTGAGAAATTAAGCGGCGTCTGAGTGCTGCTCGAGTCCCTAGTATTTCTATACGCCACAAAGGTTAGGCGTAATAACAAATTCAATATAATTTAAGATTATATTCAAGGCTTTGGCCTTAAGTCGAGGATATACTCGATACCTCGATAAAAGAAAAGAAAAGAAAACATAACAAAGAAACGAATGAAAGTTTGATTATTGAATAGTATGATTTACATATATATGTGTGTAAGTATATATGTATATATATTCTTTGTTATGGAAATATTATTTAATGAATAAAGAGTATTCTTAAATAATAAAAGAAAAGATTACGTTTCTTGGAGAAGAAGAAACGTCGGGTTTTTATATAAACTAAAGGTTTATAATTTACTTTTAAATAAGAGGTTTTCAAGTAAATAAGAATTGAACTAAAGGTTCAATCGAGGATTGAGATATAAGACTAAAGGTGTTAAGCCGGATCGTGTATCCGACTAACAAATATTTATACTCGTACTATAGGTGCGAGATAAAGAAAGGGAAAGACCCTTGGACGGTGAGTGAAGCCGATCCTAAAGAGACAAGGTGAATACGCCCCTAAACTTTTAAACTTGTTTCCAAATAAGTCAAACTTGTTATATGAAATTGTTTACAAGGAACTATGTGTTCCTAAAACCGTTATAACTATGGGTATGAACCTAGCCCTCAGGCTGTGGTATACAAATGTCTGGATCCTTACATAGGTGGTACTATGCGATGTATGGGCATGATCGCACCACCCTTGTTCGTAGGACGCTCTCCTGCAGGGAGTACGACCGTTGTGTATATTTACGGGTACTTATTTAAGTCAAACGTTGCGGTGCTTGTGAGGTGACCTAGTGTAGAGGCTCTAGTTGATAATGTGTTATTTGACTTTGTTATTCCTAAGCCATGTTGGGCCGAGGCAGGCGTAGTCTCGAGGGGTAATAAAGTAAAAGAAAGTATTTTGCGTCAGCGTGTTCACCAGCATTCGTTGCTGATGTATTTTATTACATTTTGCAGGTGAACAACTTGGAGTATCGAAGTGCTATTGATATATCTGATGGCTCGGATTTCTTTTGTAACTTAATATATAAACATGGTGGTTTGTAAATATTAAACACATAAATATTTTGTAACTTAAGCAGGGTGTTATAATCCCGTCTTTTGATTGTATATATAAAAGTTACACTTTTGATCCTTAAAGTTTTATAAGTTTTCCGCAAATTAACACAACTCTGATTTATTTACAACTACGATACCAACTGTTGGGTCGCACTCCTAGGCCCTAGACGGGGGTGTGACATGTTGGTATCAGAGCCATCGATCTTAGCGAATTGGGTATCATAAAACAATACCCAAGCTTCGACCCAAGTTTAGGAAATAATTGTTTATATGTTTTAGGGATAAGATAGGCTGGTAACCTTTCTTTCCCACTCTACATTCTAAACCACCCAAAATATTAGATGTCATTCAAAGGTCATATTGAAGAATTTATACGCAAGGCAAAGGAAGCCGGAATTGCTAAACCTTATCCTGAAGACAACATGAGCGAAGGTTATTATGAAGCATACTTCAACCAAGATGTGGAACACGACTTGACCAAACCTATGTACTACCCCGGAAGTCGACACTACCCAATAGATGTTCCCGACAATCCACCAAAACAAGGAATTGAGCCACCAAGACACTCAAGCTATCATCCACCAACCCTACCAATGTATCAACCTTTTGAAGTTCCGACTTACCAACCCACGGAAATACCACAATGCTATCCAGCCGGATACCTACAAACTCTCAACCATCCTCCGAGTGGATGAAGTATCTCTCTGAACAACAAGAGTGGCATGCTGGAAGTTCTACCATCAATGAAGTTAGTTCCCAACCAAACAACGGTGAAGGACCGTCCCGTAGACCAAAGATGAGAATAATGATCCCCACTGAGACTTTCCAGAAGATCACAATAAACGATGAAACCACACAACCCATGGAGGAAGATGAACCAGAAGAGGAGGAACCGGAAGAGGAAGAGGAACCAGAAGAGGAGGAAGATCCCGAAGAAGAAGAAGAAATTGAGGAAGAGTCTGAAGAAGAACCGGAAGAAGAGCATCCTGAGAATTTCAACGAAATAACAAGTCCAATGGAAGGATCACTCACTTCCCAAAACGCAAGCTATGGCTCTGTGGATCCATACGTCCAGCATCTTGAAAAATTGAGGAATCAAGCTTCGTCAAGCTTCCCACCATTCCAAGGAGAAATTCCATCAATTCAAGAGCAAGCCGACGAGATCCGAGAGCAGAATCAAGCTGCCAAGACCTACCTCTACCTTTCATCCGATATGGACTATGTTCCGTATCCAGAACCGAGGAATCATTATGAAATGGTGACTCTGGGTTACCGTGACCCACCTCCGCAGTATGGATACCCCAATATAGTCCCTCAATCGTATGAAGAACATTTAGACCGCGCTTTACGAGAAACCGACGATTGGAGGAAGAAGGTAGATGAGGAAGAAAAGAAAAAGAAGAAAGTTGGAGAAACACTCCTTCGAAAGTGCAACAAAATATCGAAGGTTGTGAAGAATTTTTTGAAGAATTGAAGATGGTGGAATGTAATGAGAAGCTATGTGTGTAAAATAGTTTTGTATGTGAGGTGTATAAATAAAGAACGTATGAAACGTTCTTATGTAATTATAGGACGAACTATATATATCGTGGAAACGATATATATATATATATATATATATATATATATATATATATATATATATATATATATATATATATATATATATATATGTATGTATTATGAAATATACATATCCTTTTGTGATATGTATATATGAAATAAAACGTGTGTTTAATATAAGAAATGTTGTTAAAATTTCAGACCAAATTAAAAAGAAAAAGAAAAATATGTCTGAACAAAGTAACAACAACAATAACGCTCGAAAAGAAAAAGAAATGAGAGATAAGGGGAAAGTCCTTGAGAACGAGCGAGAGGAAGAAATTCCTGAGAAATACATGAATAGAATCCAAAAGATGATTAAAGACGCTGTTAGGGAAGAATCCGCGTTTAGATCTCACTCTCGACAATCTAGACATTACCAAACTGTTAACCCTTCCGTTCATCCATCGAAATCTATTAAATCTCGTCCTAAAACATTCCGTGATGAAGAGACCGATCATGGGTCTAATGCTGACGAAGGTGTTAGGCAAAAGTTTAAGAGGTTGAAAGTTAGTGGGTGTACGTTCAAAGATTTTAAGTACTATGGACCGAAGGAGTTCCATGGTGACAAAGGAGCCATTACAACCGTGAGATGGCTCGAGGAGATGGAAACTCTTGTTATCACAAGCAAGTGTTCAGAGGAGGAGAAAATTCAGTACTCCGCCCTCATGTTCAAGGGTGAAGCGCACGAGTGGTGGAATGCGCTGTTGATGAGTAAGGGAAGAGACAACATGTACGGCCTGACGTAGGATGAGTTTAAGGCCATGGTGATGGGAAAATTTTGTCCCATGCACGAGACTGATCAGATCCAAACAAAGTTCCTTAACCATAAGGTTGTAGGGACAAACCTCCGTGAATACAATACCAAATTTCTTGAGTACTGTCGCCTTGTTCCCCAGCTGGTTAACCCTGATTCCAGCAAAGTCACTAGATATATATGGGGATTACCGCGGGAATTCCGCGACATGGTGAGGTCTCACCTACCTCAAGACGCTGACTCTACTATGAAGTTGGCCGGTTATTTGATGGGCGGCATGGTCCGCAATAAGGAAGAGGACAAGAAGGTGACACCAACAGCTTCTCAAGAAAAGACTTGAGGAAGTTCCAACTTTAGAGGCGAAGGTGTAAATCGAAACAACTCTACGCCATGCAATATTTGTAGGAGATACCACAAGGGCCGATGTAATTTCGCCCCGTCTCCTAAAGTTTGTGAGTCTTGTAATCGTACGGGACGTGATGCTGCTAATTGTTGGAAAAAGAAAATGACTTGCTTTAACTGCAAGGAAATGGGTCATTTGAGTTTTGAGTGCCCAAAGAACAAACCTGTTGCTGGTGGTGCGGGTGGAAGTGGCCAAAACAAGAAAGGAAACGCTCGAGTCTTCGTACTCGACACAAAAAGGGCCGCTGATGTGCCGGAAACCATAACCGGTACGTTTCTAGTCAACGACACCTATGCTAGGATTTTATTTGATTCGGGTGTGAATTTAAGTTTTATAGATTATAATTTATGTAGTCTATTAAACGAACCATTAATAAAATTAAATAAAACTCTAAGCGTCGAGACTGCTAGTGGAGAAATCATTAAGATCTCCGAAGCCCTTGAAAACGGAAAAATACTTCTAGCTGGTTATATTCTGCCTATTTGCTTGTTACCCATGAGTTTGGCTGGTTTTGATATTGTACGTGGTATGGATTGGTTATCCAATAACCATGCACGTATCATCTGCAATAGAAAAACCATTGAACTTCAAACCCCCGATAAACGAACAATTCGAATTGAAGGGGACAAAGACGCTGGCCAAGTTAGCATAATCTCTATGATTAGAGCTAACAAATGTTTAAACCAAGGATGCCTCGCATTCATGGCCTACGTCACTGAAGAATCAAAGCCAAAAGAAATCAAAGACGTTCCTATCGTTTCTGACTTTTCTGACGTCTTTCCTGATGAACTTCCCGGAATCCCTCCCAATCGTGAAGTAGAGTTTAGGATTGATCTTATTCCTGGTACTGCTCCGATCGCCAAAGCTCCGTATCGTTTAGCGCCGACTGAAATGAAGGAGTTGAAGAAACAGCTCGATGAACTTTTGGAGAAAGGTTTTATTCGACCGAGTTCTTCACCTTGGGGAGCGCCAATTCTATTCGTCAAGAAGAATGATGGTTCCATGTGAATGTGTATCGATTATCGTGCATTAAACAAAGTTACAATCAAAAATCGATATCCACTCCCTCGTATCGATGATCTTTTCGACCAACTTCAAGGTGCTAGCTATTTTTCTAAAATCGATCTTCGTTCTGGCTATCACCAACTCAAGGTTCAATCCGAAGACATTCCAAAGACTGCTTTTCGAACAAGGTATGGACATTATGAGTTCACGGTTATGCCGTTTGGACTTACTAATGCTCCAGCTGCGTTCATGGACATGATGAATCGAATCTGTAAGCCTTACTTGGATAAATTTGTTATCGTCTTCATCGACGACATACTTATTTATTCTAAGTCAAAGGCTGATCATGAAGTCCACCTCCGAACATTGCTTGAAATTCTTAGAACCGAAAAGTTGTACGCCAAGTTCTCGAAATGCGAGTTCTGGTTGCACGAGGTGCAATTTATTGGTCACGTCATTAATGTTAACGGTATTCAAGTGGACCCTGCTAAGATTGAAGCTATCTCTAAGTGGGAGGTCCCGAAGTCGCCAACCGAGATCCGAAGTTTCTTAGGTTTGGCCGGCTACTACCGTAGGTTCATTGAGATATTTTCTCGAATCGCCAATCCTCTAACTTCTTTGACTCGTAAGAACATCAAATATGAATGGGGAACGAAACAACAAGAATCATTCGATATACTTAAACAAAGTTCACTCAAGCACCTATCGTGGCTTTGCCAGAAGGTACTGAGGATTTTGTGGTATTTAGTGACGTATCTCACTAGGGTTTATGATGCGTACTTATGCAACGAAAGAAAGTAATCGCTTACGCCTCTCGTCAACTCAAAGTACACGAAAAGAACTACACGACTCACGATCTAGAGTTAGGTGCCATAATCTTTGCGCTTAAGATATGGAGGCACTATCTCTATGGAGTAAGATTCACCGTGTACACTGATCATAAGAGCTTGAAACATATATTTGATCAAAAAGAGCTCAACATGCGCTAACGGCGATGGATGGAAACGCTCAACGACTATGATTGCGAGATTGTTTATCATGAAGGCAAGGCTAACGTTATAGCCGATGCCTTAAGTCGTAAAGAACACGAGAAACCAAAAAGAGTTCGAGCGTTGCGTTTAGAGCTCCAAATTGATTTTATCGAGCAAATCAAGTTAGCTCAAACTCAAGCTATTAATGAAAACCAAATCTTTGACGAAAAGCGTAATGACACCATTGACTTGTTAGTCAAAGGTAATGATGGTATCCTCAGAATGGGAAACCGGATTTGGGTACCAATCGTTGGAGGTTTGCATGAGAAAATTTTGAGCGAAGCTCACAAGTCTAAGTATATGATGCATCCCGGAAGCGATAAGATGTATCACAATCTTAAAGCAAATTATTGGTGGAATGGGATGAAAAGGGATGCCGCTTCGCATCTTACGAAATGTTTAACTTGTTTAAAAGTTAAGGCTGAACACCAAAAGCCTTCGGGGTTGCTTCAGCAACCCGAACTTCCCGTTTGGAAGTGGGAGTTAATCACTATGGACTTCATTACCAAACTCCCGAAGACGACTCGACAACATAATGCAATATGGGTAATTATGGATCGATTAACGAAGTCTGCACACTTCATACCCATCAATGAGTCGTACTCAATGGATAGACTAGCGCGTATTTATGTAAACACCATTGCCGCTTTGCATGGAGTACCGCTGTCTATAATATCTGATCGAGACAGTCGTTTTACGTCTCATTTTTGGAAAAGCTTCCAACAAGCTCTCGGCATAAAGTTAAACCTTAGCTTTGCCTATCATCCACAAACCGATGGGCAAAGCGAAAGAACGATTCAAACGTTGGAAGATATGCTCCGCGCTTGTGTGATCGACTTAGGTGGAAGTTGGGATGACCACTTACCCCTAATGGAATTCTCGTATAACAATTGTTATCACGCAAGTATTCAAACCGCACCATTCGAGGCATTATATGGTCGAAGTGTAGGACGCCCGTGTGTTGGTCTGAAACCAGAGATAATCAATTGTCTGGACCCGAGATTGTCCAAGAAACAACCGACAAAATTCTTCAAATTCTAGAACGACTTAAGACAGCGTGTGATCGCCAAAAGAGCTACGTCGCTGTTCGTCGTAAGCCATTAGAATTTAATGTCGGTGGCAAGGTTCTGTTGAATGTCTCGCCTTGGAAAGGCGTTGTTCGCTTCGGTAAGAAAGGAAAATTGAGTCCTCGATTCCTTGGACCTTTTGAGGTACTCGAACGAATCGGCAATGTTGCATACCGTTTGCGATTGCCCGAGGAAATGCAAGGAATACATAATGTATTCTATGTTTCGAATCTGCGTAAGTGTTTGACTGATGAATCTTTGGCTATGCCATTAAAAGACGTTGAAATTAACGAGAACTTAAAATTTATTGAACGTCCAATCAAAATTGAAGATTCGAAAACAAAGAAATTGAAAAGAAGAACTTTGAAAATTGTGAAAGTTAAATAGGACTCGCGTAGAGGGCCCGAATATACTTAGGAACTCGAATCAGAAATGAGAAAGAAATACCCCCAACTATTCTTGTAAAGCAATCTCGAGGACGAGATTTGTTTCAAGGTGGGGAGGATGTAACACCGTAAAAATTTCGAGTTCAAAGTATCAATTTTTCAAAGTCTAGGAACCAAAATTGCCAAAATCCAAATTTGAGGGTTAAAAATGAAAATTCTGGTTTCCTGACCCATCGCGCTACGCGATGAGTCAGAAGAGACTCCCATCGCGTACCGCGATGGGATGTCTGACAATTTGTGACACGTGTGCCACGTGGCACACGGTTGCACTAGGTGCTTCCACGTGTCGCCACGTGGAGTGGTGCCTGCCACGTGTCGCCACGTGGCAATCCTATGATGCGCGTCAGCAGACCTATATCGCGGTACGCGATAGATCTGCTCAAGGACCCATCGCGTACCGCGATGGGGTTCCAAAAATCGCCTATAAATAGCAGCCATGGGCAGTTCATTTCCCACAACCAAATCAGCTCTCACATCTCTCTAGTCTCTCTCTAGAATACCTCGATATTCGTGCCTCGTTTCCTCGATAAGCGTGCCTTGAATCTTTCGTTTTGTAACCGACGTTTCCTTAGAGTTTGTACTACCCTCCACCCAAGAAGGTGTTTGTTGAAATGGCAATGAGTCTCAATAATCGTGACGACGAGAGTTGAAGCTTAACGTTTGACGATCGAGAAATAAAGCGGCTTCGGAGTGCTGCTCGAGTCCCTAGTATTTCTATACGCCACAAAGGTTAGGCGTAATAACACATTCAATATAATTTAAGATTATATTCAAGGCTTTGGCCTTAAGTCGAGGATATACTCGATACCTCGATAAAAGAAAAGAAAAGAAAACATAACAAAGAAACGAATGAAAGTTTGATTATTGAATAGTATGGTTTACATATATATGTGTGTAAGTATATATGTATATATATTCTTTGTTATGAAAATATTATTTAATGAATAATGAGTATTCTTAAATAATAAAAGAAAAGATTACGTTTCTTGGAGAAAAAGAAACGTCGGGTTTTTATATAAACTAAAGGTTTATAATTTACTTTTAAACAAGAGGTTTTCAAGTAAATAAGAATTGAACTAAAGGTTCAATCGAGGATTGAGATATAAGACTAAAGGTGTTAAGCCGGATCGTGTATCCGACTAACAAATATTTATACTCGTACTATAGGTGCGAGATAAAGAAAGGGAAAGACCCTTTGACGGTGAGTGAAGCCGATCCTAAAGAGACAAGGTGAATACGCCCCCAAACTTTTAAACTTGTTTTCAAATGAGTCAAACTTGTTATATGAAATTGTTTACAAGGAACTATGTGTTCCTAAAACCGTTATAACTATGGGTATGAACCTAGCCCTCAGGCTGTGGTATACAAATGTCTGGATCCTTACATAGGTGGTACTATGCGATGTATGGGCATGATCGGACCACCCTTGGTCGTAGGACGCTCTCCTGCAGGGAGTACGACCGTTGTGTATATTTACGGGTACTTAATTAAGTCAAACGCTGCGGTGTTTGTGAGGTGACCTAGTGTAGAGGCTCTAGTTGATAATGTGTTATTTGACTTTGTTATTCCTAAGCCATGTTGGGCCGAGGCAGGCGTAGTCTCGAGGGGTAATAAAGTAAAAGAAAGTATTTTGCGTCAGCGTGTTCACCAGCATTCGTTGCTGACGTATTTTATTACATTTTGCATGTGAACAACTTGGAGTATCGAAGTGCTATTGATATATCTGATGGCTCGGATTTCTTTTGTAACTTAATATATAAACATGGTGGTTTGTAAATATTAAACACATAAATATTTTGTAACTTAAGCAGGGTGTTATAATCCCGTCTTTTGATTGTATATATAAAAGTTACACTTTTGATCCTTAAAGTTTTATAAGTCTTCCGCAAATTAACACAACTCTGATTTATTTACAACTACGATAACAACTGTTGGGTCGCAGTCCTAGGCTCTAGACGGGGGTGTGACACTCGATTTCTCTCACACCTTTAGCCTTGTTGTCAAAGCCTCCACTGTTCGTATTGTCTTGTCTCTTGCCGTTTTAAATGGTTGGAAGTTACACCAACTTGATGTCATAAACACTTTCTTAAATGGAAGCTTAAACGAAGTTGTCTTCATGGATCAACCGCCGGGATTCATTGATTCTAAATTCCCAAATCATGTTTGCAAACTATCTAAAGCTCTTTATGGGCTCAAGCAGGCTCCCCGAGCATGGTTTCAAAGGTTAAGTTCGTTTTTGGTTTCCTACGGGTTTACTTGTAGTCGTGCCGATACCTTTCTATTTATTTATCAATATAATGGTTGCATCATGTATCTTCTGGTGTACGTCGACGATCTCATTCTCACCGGAAACAATGAATCTAATATTGCGTCCTTTGCATCTCGACTCAATGATGAGTTTGCAACAAAAGACTTGGGTGATCTTGGTTATTTTCTTGGTCTTGAGGTGGCCTACACTGATTCGGGGATATTTCTCACTCAGTCCAAATATGCAACTGATATCTTGAAACGAGCCGAGCTTCTACATTCGAAACCAATAGCCACTCCTCTTGCCCCACATGAGAGTTTTCGTTCTGATGGTGATCCATTCCCGGATCCCACTTACTTCCGGTCTCTTGTTGGTGCCTTACAATATTTGACAATCACAAGACCGGACATTTCTTATGTGGTTAATCAGATTTCTCAGTTTTTGCATGCACCAACCGTTGATCACTTTCAAGCTGTCAAAAGGATTCTTCGGTATATCAAGGGAACTCTCTCCTTTGGTCTAATCTTTAGCAAACCGTTAAGATCCTCTTTAGTTGGTTATTCTGATGCTGATTGGGCCCGATGTATTGAAACGCATCGGTCGACTTATGGTTATTCTATTTTTTTTTTGGGGGGGGGGGGGAATCTTGTATCCTGGAACGCAAAGAAACAACCAATTGTTTCTAGGTCAAGTTGTGAATCAAAATATCGGGCCATGGCTAACACTGCTACCGAAATAGTTTGGATCACTCACCTTTTAAAGGAACTAAATGCTCTTCCATCCGATCGGCCGACTCTTTTATGTGATAACCGAAGTACTCTATTTATGTCACAGAATCCAATCTCTCATAAGCGGGCTAAACATATTGATCTGGACTATCACTTTGTTCGAGAGCTAGTTGCTTCAGGAAAGCTATATACGCGTTTTGTTCCTACCAATCTCCAGGTGGCTGACATTTTTACGAAAAGTCTTCCACGTGCTCCGTTCGAGGCATTCCGTGCTAAGCTACGTCTTGGTCCACCACCTTTTCGATAAACGTATAATTAGTTAATATTCTGTTAGTTATGGTAGGATTGTATTTCCTTGTATTTGATTGATCCTCCTTGATCTTAGGAGTGATTTGTGTAAACTCCAGTATATATTTTTATCAATACAATCCCTCAAGATCATTGAGGTTGTTTACTTTACAAGCTCCAACCAAAGAGGGGTTCTGCTTGTTCAATTGTGGGAAGAAAATCGGCTGGCAGCAGTGTCATTTACTTTGGCCAGTATGCGCATAAATATGAGATTGAAGAGTACCAAGAAAGTAATATATTGTGTGTACAAACGTCCCTAGGGCAGGACGGGAATGAGAAAAATAATTATATCAATAAGTGTGTTGAACATTTCGTGTCACTCGTGTTATTAAACTACTTATAATTAATCATGTTAAATTTAGTGTTTGTGTTTGTGTTTCAGGCACGTAAGTTAAAGGTAGCAGAGATGAGGATGTTGAGATGGATGTGTGGGAACACTAGGTTGGATCGGATTAGAAACGAGGTCTTTAGAATATATATTAGAGGTAACTAGTATTTCAAATAAAATTAGGGAATGGAGGTTGAGGTGGTTTGGGCATGTGAAGATGAGACAAGAGTCTGCACCGGTTATGGTGGTAGAAACCCTTGTTGTAGATGGGAAGATGAGTAAAGGTAGACCCAAACTGACTTAGAATGAGCGTATTAGACATGATTTGATATAATTAAACTTCTAGGGACATGGTCTAGTATAGGAGTTCGTGAAGACATAGAATTAAGGTTAAGGATTTTTATGATGGTATTTTTGTGGTCTTAGCTTTGTCTAGAGGCCTAGATCTTACTATAGTGTATGCATGCGTTATTGCTCATCTCGTATCATGTATATATATTACATATGTTTTACTTTACCCTTTCTATTTTAATATTGGCAGCTTCATATATCTATATATATTACATATAAAATATATTAGGAGGACAAAATGGTAATTGATCATTTTTTTTTTTTTTGTTTCTGGAGACGCCGCTAGTATTTATGATCACCGGTGCTTAACAACTTCTCCGGCGTCTCTACCGGCGATGATTGAGAATTGCCAGTAAATTTCAGTATTAGCATACAATTAATTCTTCTGTTACTCCTATAACAATCGACTTCTTCAATTGAACAATTGAAGGCGTCCATATGAATTAAGCCATGAAACCCTTTAATTCTGGATGTCTATTTAAAAGAGTGGCTTTTATATGAAACCCTAAAATCTTTCGTTGTTCTATCTCTTAGTTACGGTATGTGTTTGAATCATTGATTCTTGTTTCGGTTTATGAACTGATTCCAATGGCTAATTAGTTCTTCATCAACCTGCCACTCCCAAGTTCCTCTTAGACCATCCTCCTATCCGTTCCAGGTCAGTGATTTGCATCAAGTTGTTTTTGCTCACGTGTTCTGTTCAATTTGAGCACCAATCCTAAATACTCCACTATTGATCTCGGTCACATCGACTTCTCCAAACGCAATCCAGGTTTGTCTTATATAATTTCAGTATGGATACTCAATTCAGTAATCAGTGATGTTCTTAAAATTCATTTATCTCTAAATGAAAGGTTCAGGGGTTGAAGATGCAGAGACAAAGGTTCCGTTTTTTTATTTTTTAGTTTTGTTTGATTACATATGTGAAGTATTGAATTCCAATAGTGTGTGTTGACATTTTTTTATGTTAAGTATTGAACTCAAATACTTATTTTATATGTATTGGTGAATAAGTTTTGTAACTATAACACTGACGTTCATTGAGGCCTTTGGATTGATATTGTGTAAGCAATTTAAAAAGTTTTTAAGAGACAGCTTATCCTCTATCTCTATGTCTTCATGTAACCGGTTATTGCATTGGTTTAGGGTCAGAAGGTTTATTGTTTGTCTGCTTTTACCAGTTTAGGGTATTTTTGTTGGTTTTTAAAGGAACTTATTGGATATGTATAGTGTGTCAACAATTTTGATTGATTTTCGGTGTCAACAAATAGATAGGTACATATGTAATTTGAATTATGGATGCATTTGTGATGATGCCTTTTACTATTAATGTTTGGTATTGTATGTCGTCCGTTAATTTTGTTTATATTCTCTCTGTTATGTGCTTCTGGGTAGTCTCAGTTTTCTGTTAACCACTTCAGATCAGTTTTGCTTTGTTTATGGTCCAAATTTTTTTAACCACTTCACATCAATTTCAGTTTTCTGTTAATTAACATATTTTTTTGTGTTTTTGTGGATACATACAGTTTATATTTGCCTTGATGTCCGTTGTATTTGCTTCAGCTAAGGTTGTATATTGTTTGGTAATTTAGGGTTTACCCAAGTTTTTCTATTTGGTTGTAGTCTAATGTTGTATTATTGGCTTTTACTTTTATTTGTTTATCTAGGCACCATTATGTAGTTTTATCATCTTTTTTCGTTTTAAGACGTTTTGATTTATCTTACTTTGAATTGTCTCATAACCCTTCACATAAGCGGTTCAGGTAAGAAAAGAGGCCTGTCTGCTTACCCTACATTTCTGTTTTCGTTTGAGTCCAATACTGTTAGAATATGAAAGATGCCAAAATTTATTTCAATGAATTTTTCCATTATTTGTTTCTTACTCCTTTTCATGACAATTTACAAAAACTTAAAAATACACATGATCAAAGTAATTTTCTTGTGTATGTTTATAATGTTTAGACAACTTTTTTGAATTTGTTAAACTGTTGATATCGCGCAGGTGATAGCGCATCGCTACTGAGCCTTTGTAAGAACTTAGTCTCTCAAAGTGGAGATGATCGACTCGCTGTTTAAAAATGTTTCAAACATTCAAATGATGGCATAATGAGGTATGTGATTCATAATGCTTTTTCTTTTAATTTTATAAATTATAAAAATAATCTTTTGGCAGGGAGCTACTGCTCGATTTCTATGTAACTTCAGGTAAACCAAAGCCCGACCCGACAATCATTTTCAGGTAAATTCCGATTTTCTAATTTGATATCGGCTTTCCTTGAGATTATTATAGTGAACGTGAGATTTAAATATTTTGTTTGAATGTTTAGGGATGGTGTAACGTCCTTTTCGTTGTTTTAAACGTGTTTCTTTTCAACACGAACCAACTTATATTATTGATTTCCCAAAACGGTTAACCATTTTTTTTTTTGCAAAAACTCTATTATTTTCAAGATTTTATCACAGAAAACAAATAAACGATCAATTTTGACAAACTAACATTGTAAAGGAACAAACTGCAACATGTAAATTAAAACGAGATTGTTACATGGGATTAGAATACCCAATGAAACATGTGTTACTTTAGAGTAACGAGCCGACCCCGTTAACGTTCGAGAGCGGGTCGTGAGTAGTTTTTAAAATTTTAGCTCGGCTGGGGGTCGTTTTGTTTTAAGTTTTTGGTTTTTTGGTTTTACTTCCGTCAAGGCCCGGAACACAACCCAACCCCGAAGCAAAAAAATAAACAGCTTCCGGGTCAGCTTACATGGCCTGTTAAAAAAACAGCTCGGGTTCAAGTTTAAGTGTTTGCATACAAATGGGTTGGCCCGTTAACCAGTTTACATCTAAATATTTAAAACCTGCTTCTAACCGGGAATAAACAGGCAATGGTCAGGTTCCATGACCCTTTAACAAAACGGGTCGCGTTCGGCTGTGTGCAATATGGTACTCGCCTCCATTGATAGTGTTTTCCCTTGTTAATATTGTCTGCAACAAGTAAATTAAAATAAGATTATTACATAGGATTACAATACCTAATGAAACATGTGTTACTTTAAAGTAACGAGCCGACCCCGTTAAGGCTCGAGAGCGGGTCGTGCGTAGTTTTTAAAATTTGAGCTCAGCTGGGGGTCGTTTCGTTTTAAGTTTTTTGGTTTTTGGTTTTGTTTCGGTAACACCCTTTTCGTTGTTGGTTTCACTTCGGTTTTTTGGGTTTTTTGTTTTTTTTTGTTTAGTTTCGATTTGGAATAGAAATAGATTTTCTACCTGTTTGCACAACCATGCACATTTCCTGTACAGATAATTGATATAATAACCTCCGCCATGTATTAACATAAATACTTCACTAATATTAGTTGTGTACTTGTGTTACTTTAGAGTAACGAGCCGAACCTGTTAAGGCTCGAGAGCGGGTCGTTAGTAGTTTGATCAGCACATATAATAATTTGAGTAAGATGACTGGATTTATGTAGTCATTAATGTTTCTCATTGCCTATGATTTTGTAGTTTGTTGCAGGCTGTGGCAAGTTGCTTGCCTATTTGACTTTGGCTGCCAAAACCGACTCCAGTTTACCATCTACATGAGGTAAATTGTGTGTCATGCTTTCATATATTTACATGCACATATATGCTTTTCTTGATAAAGAAAATCTTAGAAATTGTCACTGTAATTAATAAGGCTGGTTATATAAACTTCACATGGTGCCTCATTTGGTCGCAGGGTAACATTCACATGGCGCTTTATGAAAACCCATTGATGGTGCATTGCTTTTTGGTTTCTTCAAAAGTTCCCACACGGACATGCGTTACGGCTTCACTTCTGTTGGATAGTACTGGGAGGCTAAAATGAAATTTTGATGCTATGTATTTTGCTGGTAGTTCTGAAGCCAAATTATTGTTGGGTTTGATATTGTAATTGTTAGTTTGGTAGTTTCTAAAGAGTCTATTTGGTTAATAAAAAAAAGTACTGCCGGTGCCCCACTTTATTTTATTTAAAGGTAGTTATCTTAATACTAGAATAATATAGTTTTTTACTCAAATTTTATACCGGTTACAAAATACAAAAAGGGTGCAAAACTGTTGGTGAGCTTGTTCAAGCGGACATGTTTTGTTGTGAATAATTTAAATGCCCGCAGCAAAGCGCGGGTTCTCATGCTAGTATATATATATATATATATGAGAGTTATACTAAAAAGAAGTAGTTTTCTAAGAAGACTAGGAATAAATCATAGTCATTGGATCATGCTAATCAATGGCTGAGATTTAAAATTACCAAAAACCGACATAGTTTACTATAATTACTCTTTCATCACTATAACCGACATAGTTTCCTAGAATTGTTCTTTCATCATCATTTGTAATGCTAAATGTCAAAATTTTGTTGGTTCTTATCATTCCTAGGAAACTCCTTATTCTTATTTGAACCTTTCTATATATATATATGTATATATATATAGTTTTGTTTTTTTGCATTGTTTAGTGTTGAGTCAGGGGTTTCTCTAAAAGCAGTCTCTTTATCCTCAAGGATAGAGAAAAGGTTTGTCTACATCCACCCTCGCCAGACCCTATTAGTAGCTTTACTTTGAGTGAGATTTACTGGGTATGGTTGTTGTTGTAAATTTAGTGTTTGTGTTTATTTAGGTTAGATTTAGTCATGTTAAATGTGTTACGTCATTTAATCCACCTATCAAACATGTTGTGGTAGTGTTTAAGAAATGACAAAAATAGTAAGTGTTGTGTTCATATTCAATAGTCATGTTATTGTGTCACGTCGAACACAACCCATTTGACACAACACAACACCTTTTACCAGTTCTACCTTAGCATCGACATATCTTGGGATGTCAATTTTTAAATACCCTTCATTTCGAAAGAAATTCTCAGCAATTTATTTGCTGATGTATAATCCTTAATTCCTTTTAATTAGTTCTCATCTTTTAATTAATATTTCATAACAATTATTCTATTTTAGTAAACTATTTGCTTATACAGTATCATGTTTAATTGATACAAATAATATAACAAATTCTACTTTACACAAGTAATCATCTTTTTCACTGGTATTTTGGTCATTTGACTTGAATTTAACATATTTTTATAACGGAAATTTATTTTATACCCTAAAATAACAAAATTGCGACCGCAAATTCCAAACTTAAAACTTTAAAAATGTTAAGACTAATAGATAACTATCATAAATAATAATATTTGTATAATATTTGTATAAATTAAGATGATCTTATCTTAATTCAGAGTTATCTCTTGTATTTGTAATTCCCAATTTAAATGGCTGAATTAATGAGAATGAGCAAGGATTTCAATCATTATTCTATCATGGTATCATACCTATAGATCCTAAACCCTAATTCTCTCCCATCGCCTCCCTTCTTCCGCTACCTCTCCCCTCTGCCAGATCTCTCTTCTCTCTAACCAGCAACATTCAATGGCCTCTCCCATTCACCCTGCCATCACAGTTACCAATATCCGGAATTTCATTACGATAACCCTTGGCAACGCAAATGCCCAATACGTAATGTGGTCCGAACTTTTAAAGATCCACTGTACTCTTATCAGGTGGCCGACCACCTCCTGCTCCGTGTCATACCTGCTGCATCGACCTCAGCAGACAAAGAAAAAGGACATGTTGTCCCTCCTCAGACCGAGGAAGAATGGAGACGTATTAACGCTATCATTCTACAATGGATATATGGCACGATATCCATTGATCTTACTCAAACGGTGATAAAGAAAAATAGTACTGCGCATGAAGTATAGATCGCTTTGGAGAATTTATTTCAAGATAACAAGAGTGCTCGGGCCTTGCATCTCCAATCGAAACTGAATAACACCCGTCTCGAATCTTTTAAAGATATGGTCTCATACTGCCAAGAAGTGAAGATTTTAGCCGATCAACTAGCTAACGTGGATGTCCCTCTATCGGCAACCCAGCTGGTCTTACAGCTTCTTGGGGGCCTCACAAAGCAATATCGAACCGTGGCTACCGTAATCCGCTCCACCGACCCATTACCATTCAATGTTTGTCGCTCAAGACTCTGCCAAGAGGAAACCGACTTGGCTGCTCATGCACTCCCACGCTGCTCAAAGTGCAGGGGCTGCTCTCCTTGCTACATCCAAGACAGAAACATCACATGAAGCCTCACATAACAACAAAACAGAAAGCACAGCTGATCGGGGAAGGGATCGAAGCCGCGGACGCAGCCATGGTCGGGGCAGAACTATGTTTGGACGGGGCAGAGGGGGAACTCCATATCAGCTGTAGACTCCATGGGGACCGTTACTCGCCTTTCAACCTTGAGCTAACTCCACACTCCTGGCAACATTGGCAAACTATGCCACCGTGCCTGTACCCGACAGTCGCTAGGCCACCGACACAAACCTCTCAGGCATACTTGGACCACGGCCAACGCAAGCATATCAGATGGGTTATGTACCAACAGGTTACGTACCGACAGATATTGACCAGGCATTCTAGACAATGTCACTTTATCCGCCCGAGCAGCCTTGGTACATGGACATCGGTACAACCAACCACATGACCAACCATCCAGGTAATTTTCACTCCTTTTTTAATACCGGTATCTCACGCAATATAATTGTTGGCAACGGTAATATCATTCCCGTGACCGGACAAAGCAACCAAATCCTTAAACCACCTTACCCGCCCTTTAAACTAAATAATGTTCTACTTGCCCCGAACATTATTAAAACTTACTCTTTGTTCGCCGCATAACTGCCGATAACCAAATATCAATTAAATTTGACCCGTTTCGTTTTCTTGTGAAAGATCTCAGGACCAAGGCGCGTATCCTACGCAGTGATAGCACCGGGGACCTCTATCCTCTCACGCCCGAGATTCTATCCAAGATTCGCTCACCTTCTACTTTTGCTGCTTTATCCTAAGACGTGTGGCATCAACGCTTGGGCCACCCGCCCCCGATTTACTTAAGTCTTTAAATAAGTCAAACTTTATTCTTTGTAATAAATTTCATTCTCAAGTTTGTGAACCGTGTAATTTTGGGAAAAGCATTAGACTACCGTTTGTTAATTCTAGTTCTTTTACTTGCATGCCTTTTGATTTAATTCATAGTGATTTATGGACTTCGCCCATCGTTGGCACGGGTGGTCATCGATACTACATTTTATTTATCGACGACTACACGAATTTCCAAATGACCTACCCCATTTCTAATAAATCACAAGCATTTTCGAATTTTAAACAATTTTACACCCCCATCGAAACACAGTTTGAACGCAAAATCAAACAATTTCAGTGTGACAATGGAAAAGAGAATTCAAACAACTCTTTTCAGACGTTCTGCACTCAAACCGGATTGCAGTTTCTCTTCTCGTGCCCCCACACCTCTTCTCAAAATGGGAAAGCGGAACGAACCATCCGCTCAATTAATAATATTGTACGCACTCTTCTTGTCCAAGCCAACCTCCCAAACAACTTCTGGCACCATGCCTTGGAAGTCGCTACTTACCTTCTTAACATCATACCCACCAAAACCCTTAAAAACCGTACACCGACACACATCCTATACAATCATGCACCAACCTACGATCATCTACGAGTGTTTGGTTGCTTGTGCTACCCTTTATACCACACACCACAATTCACAAACTGGAACACCGATCCAAACCTTGCGTGTTCCTTGGTTACCCGACCCAACACCGAGGATATAAATGTCTCGACCTCACTTCACATAAAATAATCGTATGTCGACATGTACGATTTGATGAAACCAAAATTTCCCATTCAAAACTATTAACAAACCATCTCTCCAACACTACAACCTCCTCACTGATGACCTTAATCCAAACATTTGGTCTCAAGTTGGCAATCCAAAACCCACCACCCCTATATCACCAAATACTAGCCCGCTTCCTAATAGCCAAAATACCCGCCCTCTACCTTTGGTCTATTCTAGGCGGCCTAGAAACCAGCCTCCCCCACAGCCCATATTCCCACCACAGCCTTCGGCCACTTCCCCAGAAACACAACAGCCTTCGGCTACCCTCCCCTTACCCACGGCTAACCCACCAAACCCACCCCAACCTCAGTACACTACCTCGACCACCACTCACAACCCTCAAAGACCTCAACATGTAACTTGGATCAAATATCATGTGTAATTAACACTAAATTATAACTTAATTAACAAAATACTCATACATCAAAACAAAGAAAAGCATGTTAATTCTTTGTTTCTTTTTAACATGGGTTGTAGTGGGCTGGTGGGTATGGCTTCTAGGCCTTTTTTTGGGCCATCCGTATCGTCAATCGTCGTATGAGGCATGTTACAATGTAAATAGTGTTTTGCTTCTGTTATTTACATTGAAATTTGAATAACAGCTTACGTGCCTGAAACATCACACATTACCTTTACCCTTGCTATATGAGGCTTAACGTCACTCTAAAATAAAATCTTAAATAAAACCACACTTCCATACTCATGAGTCATGACACTACAACTGTTTTTTACAAGCAATTTGTCGGGGCACTTCTATAACCCCCATTATTTTATAAAATAAAAATATTCAACCTTATTCCGTTGACAGACTGATCATGTCAAACCATACACAAAATGACAAAAAAAATGGGCACCATCTGATGCCAAATAAGTATGATTTCTAATACCAGTATAAGACATGCGAGTATTCCAACCCAAAACAATATTTAATTTTTTTTTTTTTTTACTTCTAATATTTTTTAGTTCTTATTGGCTCATTTTATATTTTATAGAAACATCCAAACGATTTACAATGAAGTGGCAGGTAAGCGGCAACAAGCTGCGCTGCAACCCCCTTTTGGATAGCAAACCCGATCCGACTAAAAACAAAGTTTTGATTCTTATGGGCTGATACGTTACTATACACAACTTTCTGAACCCTATTCAAAAGGTCCACGGTATCCGGAGCTAAGAAACCAAAAGTGTCAAAGGCGAAGGGGATAAACACGTGTTGATTCTCCAAACAAGCTCTCTCGTGTTTAGCAACCTTGCCCGATGTCGCCTTCAATGCTGCCTGGCCTGCTACAAATCCAGTGTCCCTAATCCCAACAAGAGGGGACACTCCTGTGAGGTCGACACAAGCGTGTTTTCCCCCTACCCACCCAAAAACAAGTATATCGGCCGGTCGTAATGTAGATCTTCCTTCTTGAGGACCCGTAAGAAAGTTTACGGGGGCTTCCTTTTTAGCCGAAATTCCGGCTCGTTTAAGAACATCGCATAAAACATCCCTCACCAAATCATGCTTGTACTTAAACCCTTTAATTAAAAGGGGGCACGTTGTACTCATGTTTACATGTTGCACTGTTGACACGGATGACCTTTGTCCTTTGCTCATCAAACAACAATTCACCTGAAACAATAACATGTTCACGCTAGCTCACGGGTGTAAACGAGTCGAGTATGAGCTCTACTAGACTCGTTTTGACTTATGAGAGCTTGAGCTCGGCTCCTTTCGAGCTTTTTTTTTAAATCTCGAGCTCGACTTGTGAGTTGTTTTTTCAAACTCAAGCTCGGTTCGGGTTCGATTCATTTATTATTTATTAATTAACTAATATATTTTTTTTTGAGTTTTTATAGATATTTTAATAAAACCATAAACAAGCCTAAGCTTAGGCCGCTCGAAAACTAAACTTGCTTTATTTGAGGCTTAGGCTTGGCTCATTTCGAGCTTTTTATCGATCCGAGCTCGAGTAGCTCGCAAATAACTCGTCTCGTTTGCACCCTTATTCATGCTACGTTATCATCTACACTAAACTCGAATCACAAGACTCGCACCCCTAACCTAGACGTTGCAAATCTAAAACCAGAAATACCAATTATGTTTTCGGTATTAACAAATACCCATCCTTAAATAAAACACTAGATAATAATAAAAAAATAAGTTATAACACCACCCTGGTTTTAAACTTGGGGTTGACTCCGTTGCACCAAACCCGGCAACAAAGACTCACGAGTCACAAGCAAATAGCGCGTTAATTACGCATTTAGACAAACCATTCGCCACCTGTACTTTCATATGGGACCCGCATTGTTTTCCACCAACCCAAGCGCTATCACACTATGATGTGCCGTCAAACGCCATATAGATTTTTAATAATAATAAAACGTATGAATGCTTGATATATGTATTTTTATAATGTTTAGAATTATTATTATATTTTTTACTTTGTATTAGTTAATAGAAAGAGAGGACGGACCAATGCATAACTGATTTTTTAAGATGCATCATATTTGTCGTACCTATTTTTAAACTAATGTAACATGTGTCACTTTCAATAATCAAACTCATTAGAACCAATTAGGTAACGAGAACTAGAGAAAATAAAGATGTCTTTTGGTTGGAGGTTTCTTTTAAGAATATTAAAATTTATCCATTGAATTTTAATTCTTACGGGCAGGAGTTGTAATTGAATTTTTTAAAAGATTTATATAATTAAATGAATTTTAGTAAGCTAAAGAAATTTTAATTTATAATGAACTTCAGTGACAAAGTGATCACTAAAGAGTTGGAATCACACCATATATATTTGGATCAAGCAATGAGATGCATCCACTGAACCGTATGTTGCGTTTCTTTATCTAAACTAAGTTGCCAGTATTAAGTCTTGTAGTTTTTAATAATGTTTAAGTTCATATTAACATGTTTTAGTTACACGAATGTTATCACAACCACCAACTTTATCAAAGAGAATGCCATAAAATCCCGACACCGGTCTCTTGACCAAGCTCTGATTCGGAAAGGATAGCATAAGCTCTACAACAACTCATGCACGACCTCATGAGCCTAATCCCATTCATGGCTAGCCCATTAGGATTAGACACAATTTTTTCCTCTATAAAAAAGATTTGCAGGCTGTTTGACAATCTTGTTATGAATCTTTCAGCTTGTCTCTAAACCATTAAAAAGTATATTTTTAGTGAACCAAACAAACTCTACCTCTGACCGAGTCAGAAATAGTCTCTTAATGGAATCATTAAAAGACTACCAAACAGTTAAGCTAAATATTCAACGAACTCTTACTAAGACGTATTGGATAAGGTCTTCTCCAACCCATCTATACTTTAATTATTTACATATTATTTGAGATACACAATACTCGTAATACATATACATATAAATGTTAACACATATGAAACAAGTAGCTGTTTTGAGTGTCAGATTGTCCATGATGCTAAAGCCATAACCCCAAGTTGTATGTGTCTATAAACTCAACTTTGACCTAAAACGATAAAAAAAACTACACTAAACCATCATTTAACTTAAAAACCATACATGTCTTCCCTTACATTGTTGCTTAAGTTCAGACTTAGGTCCAAACACGACCTCAGACTTGGCACAATCCTAAGATCCTCCATAACTTGAACCCAGACATGTGAAATAGTAAAAATTCCGACGATGACAAATGAGAAAAGATTTTTAAATTTTCAAAAATCTATAGTTTATATAGAGTCGACTAGTTGAAAACTATATTAACCCTAAATAATTTAAATAAACTTGCTAGAGAACAACTTTAGTAAATAAGTACCAAATGTGTTAACAACATAGGTCCGTGACACGTCTATATTTCAAAAAATAAATAATTACCATAAAAAAAAGTCAATGAACTTTAGCTCAATTTGCATTGAAGAAACAGCCCTTAGGGCTGTGGGTTTTTACCTAAACAAAAATATGTTGGGTCTGAACTATCTATCGTTGTCTACAATCATGAGCATATATGTTCGTCTTTTGTCATTAGGTTACCTCATATAACCAAGTGAATTCTAAGTGGGTGTTTGGGATTCCTTATTTTCCTCCTTATAACTTTTCATTAAGTTAATAAGTTACAAAAGTGTAACTTATGGAACTTTTCCTCTCACACTATAAGTAATCCCAGACACCTTATTAGTTTTTAAAAAGTTTATAAGTTATAAGTCGATGAAAATAAGCAATCCCAAACACCACCTAAAACCCTAAAAAAACAAACTCTACCAACTTTCTTTTGTCCTGCAATTTAGGACATAAGATAAGAACAAGTAGGCCATGAGTGGCAGCCACGCCTCCAGTCTTGAGAGTTGAGAGTAGACCCATCATCTCCACCGAAGACAAATTTAGAGTAACAAGACAAACCCCATTTGGGCCCCTTTATACCCAACACCAAATCAATCAAAAAACCCCTTTCATTCGCTCACACAAGTCTTAATTTTTTCGCATCAATTGCCACCGAATTTCATCACACTACTACATAAAGGTGTCTTTTTTATTAATCTTTTTAGCTTTCCTTTGCTGCCATTATGAGATAAAACTGTTCCCGTAGTGAATTTTGCTGTCATCAGTATGCACTTTTGACCCGTTTGTCTTTCTTTCTTTATTCTTTAGGGTTTGCAATTTTGGTGAAATTAAGCGATGCAAACGGATAAATCGGAGTTGGTAAGATCGGGTGCAGCAGCAGCAGATACCAGAGGCAAGCATCGAATTTCGGCTGAATTGAAGAGACTTGAACAAGAAACTCGTCATTTGGAGGTTTTTTTTTTACATTTTTTTTAGCTTTTTGGTGTTTTTGATGCTTTAATTCATATGGGTTTGCTTCAAAATTGAAACTTTTGTTTTGTAATTATTAAAGTTAAAAGATTTATGGTATTTAGACTATTTAGTGACTGTTTCTTGTTAATTTTTAATTGAAGTTGGGCTTCTGAATTTATAGTTTGTGTTAAGTTTTTTAGATATGATGAAAAATGGAGTCTTTTTAATGTAAGTTTTTGTTTTTGTCCTGCAAAATGTTGTTTTTCTTCACTGTGGATATTTGACTTTGAGTTCAATATGAGCTTCATGTTTTAATTGGTTGGTTTAGTGAGGGCATTGTTTGATATACTACTAGCTAGGGATTTACAAATTAATCCGCAGGACTTAATTATGATTTGTTCATCGAAAACTTAAAATTAGATCTTCCAAGTTTTAGGAGAATGGATTGAATTTTTCGAAATTGTGGTTTTATGATTAAAGTAATTCCTGCTGTTCTGAATGAAATTAAATTATTTATAGTAAATTAATCATCTGTTGTACAAGATTAATGGATAATGGATATAAAGTTGATATCCTTAAAATAAATTATTCTAGTTCAAGATTATTTAAATTTAACTCTAAAGTGTTTTGGACTGACTAATTTCAACATATGAAATTATGAGCTGAGTTAAAAATGTTGGTTTGAATATCTCTAGTATTATGTCACAATTATTTTACATGTTATCACTATATTTAGCTTATTGCGTAGGTAGTTAAGTGTCTGTAGGTACGCACTACATTAGAGTTCAATCAGCATGTACAATGTTTTTAAATAGTCTGGAGATTTTCTTTATTAACTTTAACTTAAGATGTTATACTATCATATACTCTTAATATATATGCGTGTTTATGTTGGAAATCGTTTGTCGGGTGACTCTTTTATCTCATGGGGTTGTGTACTTGTGTTTACAAATGACGGCAACTTCTTCATAGAGTTGTGTTTCAATCCCTCATCTTAAAGTAATGATATAATTGTGAATAGTTAAGAGTAAGATAATCAGCTGCCATAAAATGGGTTGTGCAAGATACTAGATTGTGTTTGGACGTGTTTTTGCTGTTTAGACTTTAAATAATCAGATAATCGGTTCTTTTAGAGTATCTACAAATCCTGATTATAAAAAAACTAATACATAAAACGACCAAAAAAAACTTGTGAAGTAGGAAATACATCTTGGAAATTAAGTTTCTAAAACTAGGTTAGAAGATGAGGTAATTTTGTTATACCACCATGAATCCATGATGTTAAGTAACTTTTGCAGGTTGGTGGAGTTTGCATGAGAAAGAAAATGCTTTCACTTAATAAGTCTCTTTGATGATTTATAGTTTAGATGTTAGTGCGCGTGCATTTATATATGATTATTTTTTTTTACAAAACATGTATTAAATAATTAAACACTCATTTTGGGCAGGAGGAGTTGGATCAGCTTGAGAAAATGGAATCAGCCTCAGTTGCTTGCAAGGAGTGAGTATGAATATGCTTTATTAATTCTTTTATTTGTGATTAACGATTATTTAACATGATTATTATCATTGTTTTGATAGAATCCTGAATAATGTTGAAACAAGGTCGGATCCACTACTTCCCAAGTAAGTTCTCTCGTTTCTTTCTCGTTAAGAAATTTAATATATTTGGATTAGATAGTGTAATAGTGCAAAAGTTTAGTAAATGTATGTAATTGTCAGCCAAATGTCTAAAATACCCTTTAGGAACCTTCAAGGGGTGGTGCAGTGGTAAGCACCCGATTCCTTAAATATAACTTATGAGAGGTGAGCCAAGCTGATTCCAAATTAGACTAGGCTCGTTTAACTTACGAGAGCCTAAGCTCAACTTGTATGAAGCTCTGTACTTCTAAAGCTTGCGCTCGGCTTGTTACTAGATTTTTCAGGCTCGAGCTCTGCTTAGACTTGGCTCGTTTGTTTATTAATTAGGTTACATGCGTTAACAACTTTATATATATATATATATATATATTTTATTGATAATTTATTTATATCACATAAATATTATTTAGTTGATTTAATCATAAGAGTTACATAAGTGACATGCTCGTTTAGACTTGCGGGCTCGCTTGAGCTCGATAAGTGAAGCTTAGGCCTGGGCTCGTTTATGAAACAAGTTTATTTTTAACTTCATGCTCAGGCTCGACTCGATTAGAGCTTCTAGCGAGCCGAACTCGAGTAGTTCACTAGTGACATATGTGAGTGCAAGTATAAGTTTTAGTACATTTTATGTAAGATGATGTTAAACATGATATCGGCTAGGGCAGAAAGGTAATTTTATATGGTTTGTTTTGGGTGGCAGGACAATTGGGCCTGCAAATCCATCATGGGATCAATGGTTTGAGGGACCTCAAGATAAGTCAGGCTGCAGATGCTGGATACTTTAACAATAATAATAATATTGATCATATATTCATTGAATCCCATTACAAATACAGAGAAAGTTATCATCTTTACCTGAGAAATCCATCCATGTGCAGAAACGCCAAATTCTTTTTTGTTTGTAGAGAAAGTTGTTGACAGTTATGACAGTTATCAATTTGGGTTTACTTTTTGCAGATAATCATGTTTTCTTTCACTTAAAGTTTGCATCTTTTTATGTTATTTTTGTTTGTAAACAGGGTTGAGGGTGCAGTTAGAGCACTAAGCCCATCTTTTCAAATAAGTGGTTTATTTTGAAAAAGATCCAATTTTTAGTTAGCCTGTATATGTTTTAAATATTGTTAATGGGCCTTTTAAAGGGTTTAATTTGTTATCTATATAAATTTTGCTAATAGTCTTGTTTTCTTGATTAAATGTTGAATTTTTATGTTAAGCATGTTGGTAAAGAGGATGATAAAAGAGCCTATTTGTGTTTTACCGTCTCAATACAACGAATAATTATTAACTAACTGACGGATATAGCTAACACCTGGCGGCTAGTGAGTAATCGGGTACTCAGCGAGTATGGAATACAGTTTTACAATCCAATAATCGATTTAAACTGTTGATCCATGTTTCAAATTTGTGTTCGTAAAGATCAAGACCAAAGCTTTTTGAGTAACACTTTTGACTCGGAACTTGGCTTCTAGTTTTATACTGCAAACGGATCCTTTCTTTCCCTTTTCCATTTATATTGACAATAGCGAGGCATTACATGAAAAGCTTGTGACACGGGTACGATACATAGAATCAATAGCCCTAATAGTGGCATGATTGGATGGTTACATTTTATGCGTGGATGATAGATCTTTTTCTAACCTTAACTAGAATTTACCGTTCTTTTCTTTTTTCATTGGTTCATAAATTCAATTTTTGCAAGAGCAAAGTCTTCGGGGTAGGCATCGGGCCAGATCACATTGCAAATATGGCGAAGCTTAACTTTCTTCATGGAAGAAGAGGTCAGTGGTCCTCGGAAAGTTATTGTTATATTGTCTATCATTGTTTGAGGTTCATCTTCATGTTATTGATATGCTCGAAGCAATTATATGTGATGGTTCTTATCGGGAGGTAGTGACTAATAAAAAGATTTGTTATATTGCGCGGAATCATGTAATGACCCAAAAAGAAATAGGTGGTTTCAACTTTCAACAAACCTTTGGGTCAATTTCGTTAATTGTTTGAACTTTAGTAGTAATATACAGAGAATATTTCAGCATGTTCTTGGAAGGATATTGCAAGAATTCAAATGGAGCTGCAATGAATTCATGTGGAGGACCTCGGATTTAGAGATGGCATAACTGGTCAGACACATCACGATTACATGTGATGCTAGACACAAACACAACACAATAACTAATTACGTCATCTTTTTCCAAACACGAACATGTTTACAAACAGGTTACACAACATGCCATGTTTATACGATAAATATCACATGTATAGTGAAACAAAAGTTGTCAAAAGTTCATAGAAAAATTTAACTAATATATGATCCTTAGCATATTTGAAACAAAAGGGCAAGGTCAGGGCATAAGGTAACTAATGCATGTGCCATATATTTTATTTTATTTTTTAATTAGATTATAAGCAAGATTAAAGGAGCCATTTATAGGTTGACTGGTGTTTAACCTGTTTGAACACACATTTAATCATGTCTTAAACGTGTCAAAATGTTTAAGCCACAAAATCTGTTAAGCTTTAACCCAAACCTGTTTAACTCCGTGTCTTTTCGTGTCATGTAAATAGGTTCGTGTCAAAAATTGTAAGTCCTAGAAAAATAGATTCTTTCTGGCTATCTCACGTCATGGAACGGGACTTCTTGATGTTAATTAGATTCCGTTTTATTTGATTTGTAGTTTTGAATCCTAGCTCTTGCAAGTGTTCGTTTTTCTATCTATTACGTTTAAAACATTATTTAATATATGAATTTTAAAATTTAATTCACTATGCGCAATTCAACACTTCTCATTTTCTAAAACCAATAATTATTGAATGAAAATTTCAAGTCTTTGGTAATCATCTTGACTTGATCATGCTTTGGGCTTGAGCTTAACTTCAGAAAGTTAAGTATTTTGGTTATCATGCGATGGGGTAAAGGCGAAAGCCGGTTTGTTTCCTAACGGCTTGGGTGGCTGAAGTTGGGTGTGAACTCCTTGGAGGATGTGGTTAGCCGAGACGTCGGTTTCATCAGTAACTTGGCCATTAAACAGACTTCAAGCGCACTATGAGATGTCTTCCTCGCATGCGTGACCCTCTTTGTGAGCTCCTCTTACTTCGCTCCTGTATGGGGCTTGCTAAGTAGTTGTTTGGCCTCTGAACATGTCCGCCTATGTTTGACGGATTGTGTTGAAAGCAGAATCAGAAAAAGTTGCTAAGCACGGGAAAGTTTGTACTGAGAATCAACATGTCTCATTCAGTTGATACTTTGGGTCTCTTGTCACCGAAGTTGTTGTGTTCCTGAAAAGAGTTCACCGGGTCGTGCACGGTAACTCATCAACATCGAAGAACCATAGTTTTGTTTCAGTATGATCGATCTTGTCATTCAAAAGAATGTTGTGACGAAGTTTGTTGCCCGCTTACTTGTCTCTTTATTGTAAATAGATTCTTTCTGACTTTTAATGAAAGCTACAAGATAACTTTTCAAACTTAAGCTAGGCTAAGACTCGTCTGCTTTACTATTTATTAAACACTTACTTATTATAACAATATATATTTTTATTATTATGAAGTCATATATAATAATTCTTAATATGTAATGATATACTTATTCGTATCAATTAAATCTTATTATACTCATATAATTTATGAGTTCATTTACCATACAAGTCTTGTCAAACTTGACACGTGAATTTGGAGTGTGAGCTCATTTGTGAAAGGGGCTCCAATTTAGCCTCTTTCTCATTTAAACTTGACTCGTTACAAATTTTTAGTGACTAAATTTTAAGTAGCTCGTAATTTGTTCGTCTCGTTTACACAATTAAAGCTCTAGATACTTTTTTCTTAAAATGGTAAAACATATTTAGAAAATAAAAATACTAACTTAAAAATTGTTTTATCTTTTTTTTCTGCAATCTTCCACGATACCGATACCGAGACCAATACTAAGGCTATATAACTAACAGGGCCGGCTATAAGGGCCGGGTGGTCGACGGACCCCGGCCCGACACCCCGATAGGCCCGGATATCTTTTCAAAAAAAGTTATATATATATACATATATATTTATGAAAAACAATACGTATATATAATGTTTAAACTTAATTACATAACTACTAGCTTGGTTTAGTGGCAAAACGGTATGACTTTCAACCAAAAGGTATTGGGTTCTAACTTCACTTTAGACATTTAACCATATTTTATATATAAAAAAAAGAGTAAAGTGCCATTTTCGTCCTTGTGGTTGACAAATAATGCGAATTTAGTCTAAAAAGTTTATTTATTGCATATGAACCCTCCACGTTTCCCAGTTCTTGCCAATTACATCCAAATCACTAACCCCGTTAAATTTTATCGTTAAGTCAGGGTATACATGTCTTTTCACTCTTTCTTTATTATAATACTTATTTCAGTGAACTGCGGTTTTCGTCCCTCTGGTTCATCCAAATCTGCAGTTTTAGTCCAGTAGTTTCAAATTTGCAATTTTCTTCGCTATGGTTTTATTTCACTTGCAAATAAACTCGAATTCCCTAAAATTGTTAAGTCTGGTCGTTAAACCCATCAGTGTGCCCTTCACGTGTGGGGCAGTTTTGTTCCCTTTTTCCCAAATACACCCCAATTCTTCACATGAGGGGGGTTGCGAATTAGGAATGAGGTTTATTTGAGGAGAAAAAAGACAAAACTGATCGTCACATGAGGGGCACACAAATGGGTTAACGACCATATTTAACGAGATTAGGAAATTCAGGTTTAATTGCGAGTGAAATAAAACCACAGGAAAGAAAATTGCAAATTTGAAACTACTTGACTAAAACTGCAGATTTGGACAAACCAGAGGGACGAAAACCGCAGTTCATTGAAATAAGTATTATAATAAAGAAAGAGTGAAAAGACATGTCTATCCTGACTTAACGATAAAATTTAACGGGGTTAGTGATTTGGATGTAATTGGCAGGAACTGAGAAATGTGGAGGGCCCATATGCAAAAAATAAACTTTTTGGACTAAATTCACATTATTTGTCAAACCATAAGGACGAAAATGACACTTTACTCTAAAAAAATTTAACAACCAAATCATAAGGCTTAAAAAATTTATGCTTATTTAAAAATTAAATTGTTTAAACTCAACAAGATAAATCTTTTTATCAAGGCAAAAAAAAAATCGCCTTCGACCTAAAATTTTTTGACCGTTCTCAAAGCCGGACCTGCGTATAAGTATAAAACAGGTATATTTCTACAGATAATTTTACCACATAAAATAATAAAGCACTTAAAATAATTTATTTGAAAGAAATATAATAAAACTTGTATGAGGAATCTCACAACACAAAAAGAAATATGAGGGGTCCCTTTCATCTATCCTTTTCACCAAGGCTATGTCATGTTACTATGCAAGACATTAAAATATTATTATTGAATTAAAATTAAAATCACATTATTAATTATTGTGGTATCTATTTCTTCACATAAAAAATCACAGATATCATAATAGTTATTTAGCTATATTAAGGAATTTTTTAGAACTTTTCTTTAAGAAAATCGTAAGGTTAACAAAAGCACAGATAAAATCATGAGAACTTTAGAAACTACCAAAAAAAACATGTTTTCATTTTTAAAAAGAAAATGGAAGAGTTCTATACGTTTTTATCTATATGCTTTTAGAAGTATTTCGTCAAAAAATATATTTTAAATTACCGTTTTTGCATGTTACATATTTTACATGCATTTACATTACACATCTGCGACAAACTGTAAATGCTCGTTACACATGTTTCAATGGTTGACTCGTGAAAAGAATATTACAAAAACTTTCTAGTAAATGAAACTTACATATAAAAAGATAATTATTTTTATATGGTTATCAAAGTTCTTAGGTCTTATGTCTTAGGATGTTTCTCAGAAGAGCCTACTCCTACATATATTATGTCATATATGATATATGTAATTTTCTTAAAAAGTTATTGAAGAGTAAGTGAGATAATTCGTCCCCACTTAACCACTCCAATGGTCCCAAAACTTTATAAACATCAAGATGAGGAAATTGAAAAATAATAAATATTTAGTAATTATTTTGATGGGCTTTATGCATCATTGAGATTGCCATATTGGCATGTAATCATGCCATGTTGGCCCCACATTATTGCCCATAAGTTTTTAACGAATACTCCAAAGACCATTTCAAACCAACCCTCATAAAACTTTTGATTCCCGTACGTAATAATATCTCATAACTTATATTACATTCGTATTCTTTATCACCAAGTTTTTATTTGAACAATTTAATGTTATACACGTAGCAAATGAAATATTTTAAAGCAAGGGTATAAATGATTTCAATTATTTTTGCGAGGTACTCGAAAAAGTGTTGATTAAAAACTCAAATTAAGTCGAGTTAATTGAACTCGCACATAGATCAACAAATTTAATAATAGAGATGGAGCCAAACAATTTAATTAACAAAATAAATATATATATCACAGTAAATATTTACAAATACGACAATTAACTAAATAGATATTATCGTATATATATAATAAAATCTATATACATAATATAATATAAATAAATAACATACTAGTAGAATTTTCTACAATTCAAAAAAACTAGTAGAATTTCCTTGTGCGTTACGGTGGAAATTAGATATATGCATAAAACATAAATTAATAAAGTTACAATCATCAAGTTACGATTACAAAAGTTACTACCACTTCGATGCCACTAGTGAAAAAGATTGAAAATATTATAACCAAATCACAACGAAACCAAAAACCACAATGTTAAAGACCAGTACCAGTATTGATATTGTTTAGGTGAATATGTTTTGTAAAACAATGTTTGTTACATAATTAAAAAGTTTATTTGATGTGGGTTAATTACCTAAAAGTTGTCTCATGTAATCTAGAAAATAAAATCATGATATGCCTAAAGAACATTACATGTATTTTACATTGCCCGAAACCATAAAAACTAATATTGATCCTGATAATGCTTATATTGCTTACACATGTACAGTTGTACATATGTTGTTTGATCGGTATCAATTCAATTCTTCTTATTATTGGTACGATGTCGATAATAATAGGGGGTTCAGTTTGATACCATTTATAATTTATGTTTGTATACATACATATAAAATAAACGAGTTAAGTTCGATTTGTAAAATTACTCACGAACCTAACTCGGCCTTTGAATATAAAGTAAAAAACGAATTGCCTCAAACTCGAGCTCTCTTAAATGAAACAACTACATTGAAGCTTAGACGAGCTCAATTAAAACTTAAACATGCTTAAAATAAAGGGGTGTTGGAATAAGATTTTGAAAATTTCTTATTTGCAGAGCTTTTAATATTAACTTATTTGCTTTTTTAAGAAGCAAATAGACAATTTTTAAAAGCTCACCCATACATCCTCTTAGATCAACTCATTTATCCTCTTAGATCAACTCATTTATGTACAATCTTAAATAAATAATATTTTTATATTCATATTCTAAACTCGTTACATATTCATAGTTTATGGATTCAAATATATCGTTACACCAATGTTTTGTTTTATTTCTTTACATTAACTAATAATATAGTCGTTCAAAAAGGAAAATTAATAAATAATAATAATAATAATACCGGATGAGCACACTTATTTGTACCTTGTGCATTGTAAAGTGTACGCAATTATGAAAAGAAAGGAGCATGAGTACAGTACCACAATGTAAGGCCCCGTTACCGGTAGCCCTACTTTCATGTTGGATTTACTCATAAACGCAGTTCTAAATTTCAGAGTTAATTAAAACATTCGCGGAATATAAAAACTTTCGTAAAACATTTCATAGCAAAACACATCTTGTCTTTCAAAATGAACAAAACATTAAACTTAAACGTCTTGAGTCTTCCGATGTCAGCCTCTTATTCAGTGCCACGTGTCTCCTCAAGCGAGCTGCCTCATCCTACTCACCTGCGTGCATACTAAAAGTCAGCTACGCTGAGTGAGTTCTAGTTAATCATACATTATACAATACACACAATTTATATTCTTTCATTCATACTTTCATACTTTCTTTTGTATTAACTTGCTTTCATATCTTACGTTATAAAGAGCATTACGCCCTACATTCATCGAGTATTATTAGGGCTCGGTACCCTCCTTCCTCGAGTATTATTAGGGCTCGGTACCCTCCTTCCTCGAGTATTATTAGAGCTCGGTACCCTCCTTCCTCGAGTATTATCAGGGCTCGGTACCCTCTTTCCTCGAGTATTATTAGGGCTCGGTACCCTCTTTCCTCGAATATTAGTAGGGTTCGGTTCCCTAGTTCTCGAATATTAGTAGGGTTCGATTCCCTCTTCGTTACCATACAACCATACATCATAACTCGAGTATTATTAGGGCCCGGTACTCTCT
Organism: Bidens hawaiensis; assembly: GCF_021521415.1. NCBI lineage: Eukaryota > Viridiplantae > Streptophyta > Magnoliopsida > Asterales > Asteraceae > Bidens > Bidens hawaiensis. Next base: position 86,069 of record NW_027496809.1, read on the forward strand.
TCGTAACCATACAACCATACAACCAGCATTTCCTTCTTTTATTAACTTTATCACATTCATACACATAAGCATACATATCATACTTACCTTATACATAGCGTTACAACCTGAAAGTACGTGCAATATCCGAAGATCGTTCACTTACCATCAAGCAATCATTCATACATTTCACATTATTCACATAAGGCATACACTTATCTCTTAGGATAAGCGTATTAACAAACATATTGAGTATGCACACAACCCTGAAAACATAACACATAAATGGGGCTAGAAACTCACCTGAATCCAGTTACGCTCTCCGTTAATCGTTATTCCCTTCTTGAGCTGTGCACGGCTAACTGTATAATATTTACATGTATCAAACTACTACTACTACTCATGTTGTATTTCTATCTTTATATAACCCACGACGAACGGGGGTCCGGGGGCAGCGCCGTTGGCAGCGGGGTCTAAAGGCGGCAGCCCCTAGCAGGGTCCAAGGGGCATAGCCCCTGGCTGGGGTCGAGCTGCCATGTCAGCTTGGAAAAATTTTATTTACATTAACTGTCGTAACACATTTTCCATTATAATTTCGAATCATTAATTAGTTTGGTAACTCAAAAGTTCAAGGGGTGAATTGTAATTAATTCATTCTTTTTCTAAGTCCAGGGACTGTTCTGTCATTTTATTAAACTTTCTAGTTCGTTATTCAATCTTTAACGAATTGACTTAACACATTTTTCATTAGGTTTTTAATTCATTTTCTAATTTGCTAACTCCAGCGAACTTATCATTAAGCGAACTTAACAATAAGCGAACTTAACATTAAGCGAACTTACTGTAGGCGAACTTAACATTAAGCGAACTTAGTGTTAAGCGAACTTAACATTTAGCGAAGTTAAGCATTGAGCGAACTTATCACCAGGCGAAGTTAAGGCTTGGCGAACTTAGCTTTAGGCGAAGTTATCATGGGCGAACTTATCACCAGGCGAAGTTACAGTTAGGCGAACTTGGCTTTAGGCGAACTTGCTTGCAAGCGAAGTTAAGCTTTGCAGGCGAAGTTATTCAGTTCAGCTACGGGTTTGGTTTTTATCAAGCATTTTGGCGATTTTAATACCCTTGTTATGGTTCGACATCACCCACTAACGTTCCCTAACCGTTTTCGTTCGTATATATATCCCGTATATACTATAAAGCTTGGACCTTTAAGCTTAAGGACGTTCAATACAAGATCTACGGTTTATCTTAAACGAACCGTACATGTTTATGGGTTTATTAGGTTCGTCCTAACATCAAGTTCGCTACTTTACGCTTCGTTTAGATCCGATCTATTATCGTTTCAAGTTTCAAGGCTAAACGTTCAATAAAACGTAAACTTTAAAGGTCAAGAACATACCTTTTGTGCTCGTTCGATCTTGGTTAGCTTGTTTGGGAACTCTAGATCTCGTGTAATAAAGATCTAATACCAACTAACGTTTAATCTCTCTCGGATCTTGCTCGTTTCTCTCTCTCGGCCGCCGGCCGTATGTGGTGGTGTATGTGTGTGTGTTTTGAATGTATAGAGAATAAGATGGAAATGAATGATGGTTTAGGGTTTAAGGGTGCTTTAAGGAGGTATTTATACCCCTTAAGGCTCATGGACCTAAGGCCCATTACCCTTAATCCATCTTAGTTAAATCCAAGTCCATGATCTTTTCCATATTAGACGTTAGTTGATATTATTAAACGCACGACAATTTAACGCAACTTTCTTTATTTATTAGAATATTTAGGATGTTACACATAAGAAGGGGACCCCACTCAAGTTTTCTTGTGGGGTGAAATGTGTTTGTGGGGAAAGGGTGAGACAAAGACAAAACCCATCATCTCATCTCAATTAACATCTCCTTGTCATAAAAGATAAATATAAAAATAAAAAACACTTTATGTACTCTACTCTTTAATCAACTTGCTTTATTAATTTTGAAATTCCAGAAATCATCCTAACATGTTTTGATGTACTCGTTAAAAGTCATTACAGTAATTAATACCTTGGACTTACACCTATATGTGTGTCAAATTCTATTAAATGGATCAAACACGACTTGACACGTTTAACGCTGAACCGAACATGTATATTTTAACTAAAACTTGTTTTCTTAAACATTAACAGGTGCTTGTTTAATAAGCTAGTTATATGATACGACACATTTAACACGAGTAAAGATAACTACTAGTTTAATAACACAAATGACACAACATGTTTAACACAATTAAGTATAATCAATCAAGATACAAGAATGACACGACACCTTTTACGTACATGATTAACGTCACTAATTTTTATAGGACATTAATGCACGTATAAATCTTTTTAAATCCAAATCTTTAGTTTTGCAAATAAATATTTCATAAAAGAATTTTCTTCCTTATGTACTCAATGGGTTGAATGATTTGAAAAGATTTAAGATGAATTAAGATTACATGCGAACTTCCTTTTTGTAAGTTTCTATTAGAGATACGCTCTTATTTTTATTTTGTATTCGTAAATGAAAATGATTATAAAATGTATTACAATCTATTAAAAGGTGTTATGTAGTTTGAAACATGATACTATAGAATGTCTATGACACCCCTACTTCAATAAGATTTAAAACATCCTTCTAAGACGAGTTAAATTTTTGCCTATCCTTATATGAAACGAGCTAACATCTCCTATTGTCTTGTGAATTGACAAAGCCTCCGCTCAAGCCAAATGATGATGGCTTATTTTCTCGAGTCACATGGCTTGGTGTAAAGTTTAAACCAGACGATAGTCATGTTTATTAGATAGATTTTGCATGTAACTAATAGAAGATTAGTCATCCACCTGACTCACATCAATCTCGTCTAGGTTGTAACCGGTATAAACATCCTTAATGTCTCACATCAATACGTCCTAACTGCTTAACTAGGTCTATAAATTTCTTTCACTTGCTCCAACGTTTTGTCTGATATGAAATTGGCAAAAGTTTAGAGGGTATGTAATGCCATCTAAAGCAAGCATAAGGGTGTATAGATATTTGATTTCATAATGTCACATCTAATGGAAAGGTATGGTCCTTGTATTTATTTACATAGGCCCCATTATGAACATGTCTAGTATGATTAAAAAGAGCTCAAACTTCATCAACCACATCATGGCCTTTATTTGGCATCAAAATCAACTCCCTTGGTGCTCTTACCACCATAAGTTTTAGTTATAAATTATAATTAGCAATAAGGTTGTAGGGTTTGGTAGGGTATGGGTGTAGTAAAGAAGTAAAGAAGTAAAGTGGTAGGGTTAATACCATCTAATTATGCTAAATAAAGATTAATAAACAGGTTATCTAAAAGCACTAGCCAATATGTCCAAAAGGACATCAGGACATGGTACACATTGGTTGCAAATTTGAAGAATATTTGATGTATGATACCATATAATTTCAACCATGTAAGACCTTCCACAAAATTATAGAGAGGACCGGATTTTTATGATGATATCTCTGTGCCAAATGATTTTCTTTAATGGAGAATTTCTATAATATACACGATTTGAACTCGAGATTTTTCGGTAACTCTGTGTTCTAAAGAATCTATCTTTACAAATGAACCATCAACCCCATTGCTTTAAATTACATATAATGTTTAAAGTTTCCAAAATGGTAAAAGTGAAGGCAATAGATCGGTGACAACAAATTAGCCGTGATAAATATTCGAACACACACACCATCTAATGGTAGAGTGATTATTGAATGTTTAGGTCACGAGTAATGGTTAATATCATTTAAGTTTTAAGAGACGTTTTCCGCTACATCATCATCACCCTCTTTATTAAAAAAAACATGTATAGTGGATAATACTTCTTTAATCATTACCCATTTCAAGACACATATGAACTTTATTGTAAAACAACACATGCCCTTATAATGCCCTGTAATGCCTAGGAGATGGTATAGAAGTTTATTCACCCATATAATGATCCTATAGTGCCCCATTACACCTGATCTTACGTCTTTCTCTTTTTATTTTTTCGGAAAGATGAGAATTAATTAACCAACAACCATTCAAAATCAAACAATTTATTTTGAAACATGAAGAAACGTGGATCTACTCACTGGTAGCAGATCTACTTTCCTCGGGTGTGATTATACTATTTCACCGATGGTTCTTCTGGATCTGTGTTCTTCCACCTACAAAATGAACAGCGCCGTTACTTACCCCTCAGAAAGGGACAGAGGGGTCCTCTTTGGGGTAACCCTCCGGCGTGAGAATCAGTAAATGTAGGAGAAGATGATAATGTGTGTAAGGGAATCTCAAGAGTATTGCTTAATAGCTGAATACCCTCTGATTGTGAGACTGTGTGTTTGTATGTAACTGACTGTGAGTGAATGTAATTCAATATGATTGAATGTGATATCACTGCCTGTAACTGTCAATGATTGAGTATGAATGTGCCATCAAAGTGGAGTTGATGCTGTATTTATAGTGCTAGGGTTTCCACTGGTTGGGCTCAACCTCGTTGGCCTCCTTCAATCGCACTGCGCCACGTGTCCTCTGGGACACCTGGCGCCTTCTCGTTGGTTGTAATCACGTGGTAGCACACGTGTCATGCTGAGTTGTCGACCTTTTATTTGGCAGCTGTCAACATCAGCATATTCTTACTCCTTAAAAAGATGCCTTCTGGAAGGTTGTCTGACGTGCACAATCAAGGTTGCCCTAATCCTGATTTGGATAAGGACGAGGTCGATTATGTGCATGTGTGATATGCGCCAATCCTGAGGGTGCGCGAGGTCTTCTCTTTATTCTCACGCGCAGATATTTCATGCGCAGATGTGATATGCGCCGCGCGCTGGTGCGCCGTGCGCATATGTGATGCGCGAGCATATGTGTGCCTTGGCAGATGTGATATGCACGAGCATGTGATATGCGCCGCGCGTTGATGCGCCGCGCGCATATGTGATGCGCGAGCATATGTGTGCCTGGGCAGATGATGCCTGAGCATGTTTTGTATGCGCCATGCGCATAGGTTTTGGCTTTGTGCCTTCATAATGTGTTTATCTTGTGGGTTGACCCGCCTTGCTCGGTGTTGAGGCGGGTACATACCTCTTCAAGCCCCCCCAGTCTAATGTGTGTCTTATCTCGCGCGAGCGCGGTAAGATAGATATTAGACTTACTGATTTTGGTCTTTTAATGGGGTTTTGTCGTTTTCCTGGTTGTTTCCATCGTTGCGCGAAGTTCTATCCATTTGGTTGAAACGAAGGGTCCAAACACGTGGTTGGTTGGTGGTGTCGTGCGCCGTAAACGTGTCAGACGTTTCGTGTGCTCGAGGTGCTATAGTTGCCTTTCATGTCCCCTCGCACAGCTGTCTGGAACACGTGTCGCGCTCTCATTGGTTTCCACCTGCGAGTGGGGGCGCGTCTCTGCTCCGTGGCAGGTCCGTTACGTTTTTATGTCCCCTCAACAGTGTTAGGGACACGTGCCGCGCCCTCGTTGGCTCACACCTGCGAGTGGGGGCGCGTGAAATCCCATCAGTTACCACTTTTCTCTCTCTTGGGCCTATAAAAGCAGGCCCTTAGGAAATTTTTTATCTTCATCTTCATTGTTGCTAATTTTCGAGTTTCTGCCTTTCATATTCTGAATTGAGTATTTTCATCGTTTCGAAACTTCTATTATTTGCTGCTGCAGTTGTATGTCTGATAGTTCAGACTCGTCTAACCCCTCAATTACCTCTATTGCCTCTCGAAGACGCCGTGTGAAATCTGTGGTGATGTCGACATTGAAGCAAAAGGGGAAGGGGAAGAGGGTTGTTGAGACCACATCGGAGGAAGTAGGGAGGACCAAGGCCACCAAAAGGTGGAATGAAATCCCCTGCAAATTGAGGCAGGCCGATCTCGACAGCCTCATCGCCTCTCAGGGTTTTCCCACCCTGTTTGGCTGCATGTTGCCTGGGGCCGGGCAAACGGCGGCGGACCCGCCTGCCGGCTATATTTCATTGTACACCCATTTTTTCACCCACTGCAACCTTCGTCTTCCGATGACAAGGTTTGTAGGCGCGGTGTTACGTTTTTTCGGGATTCATATATCCCAAGTCCATCCGTTTGGACTTGTGCGCATGACTCATTTCGAGTTCATGTGCAAATCACAGCGCGAGGAGCCCACCCCTCGGCGCTTTCAATTTTTTTACAAGCCCAAGATCCAAGATTCTTGGATCTCCTTTATTCCTCGCAGTCAGAAGGTGAAGTGCTCCACTGTTTCATTCAAGAGCCTTCATGACTAGTCTGAGAGGTTTTTTTACATAAGGGCTGGTGTAATCCCCATCCGCATGACGATGAGCGCGATCGATTCTGCGCCCGCGGATGCGGATGTTATTAAAAACCCAACCGGCGCCTTGGTTAAGAAACTGACCGCCGAACCATCCCCCGCGAAGAAAATTTGCGAGGAGGCGCTGGTGGGGTCGGCATGAGTAAGCTATGGGCCGACAGCGCGCTTGAGCCCGTTATCCAAGTCGACGGGTTGTGTAAGTTTATTTCATTGCTTTATTTATTTTTCTGCGCGAACATAATTCTTTTGCTGATATCACTTGACTTGTTTTTGCGCAGTCACCAAGGATTATATCCTTGCCGCTTATGATGATCAAGTGGAGGGTGGCTCCGTCGCGCTTGGCGCTGGGGAGGTTGGTTTCCCAGATCGCTTCGATGACATGTTCATCCCAGTGGATCTGGATTTTGACTTTGACAGTGACGCGCCTGGTAAGCCTTTGCACTTATGCTCATTCCTTTAGAATACCCAAGTTTATTAACAGTTATGTTGCTTGTTTTTGCAGATGCGCTTGAAAACTACGAGCTGGAGCTCGCGGAAGAGGAGGAGGAGGAAGAGGAGGCGCCCCTATTAAAGCGCAAAGCTAAGGGGAAATCTGGCGCAGGGGCCAGTAAGAAACAGAAGAAAGATGACACCCCTGTCGCTCATCCCCATGCTCAAACGAAGGGACCTAAGGAAACCCAGGTGTTTACCACCAAGGTTTCTTTAGCTTCCCTGCCTGTGAGAGTGGGCAGACCTCCTGTCCACTTGAGGTATGGTGGCGTCACCTCCTCCGTTCGCGCGGCTGAAGAGAGAAGCAGTGCCGCGCCTGCAACAGGTATACTTTGCTTGTCTTCATCTGATTGAATTGTTATTAAACCTTTGCTCCTTTGAATGTTTGCAGAACCGGCGACGGTCGCAGATCAGCCGCAGGCGCCACAAGGTGCTGAGGCTGCGCCGGGGGCTGCTTCGAAGTCCCCTGTTCTACCCTCTGAAAAGGGTAGAATGAACTTTATGGCGATGTTCGCCGCGCGAACAGAATTGCGCCAAGGTATGTTTTGCACATTTGTCTTCTGAATTTTTCTTTTGGATTCAGTCATAAACCATTTTTCCTTGTTGATTTGTTCATAGGAGTTGTAGCTGGCGCACAAGTTGCTGGTGACACTCCTGGCGCCGTTGCCGGCGTCGCTGGTTCTGCTCCTGCTCCTGCTAGTGCTGAGTGTCCCCTTATTGGGATTACCAAGGAGCAGGAAACCGTATTGCGCGCCGAACTGGCGGCGTCGAGACCTCCCTCGCCTCCTCCTACGCGCAGCCCTCCCCGCGAGACTGGTTTGGAGCCCTCCAGGTCGCAGGAGGAGGCCTATTGAAGAAGATGAGGAGGATGAGGGGGCTCAAGCTGAAGACTCCTTGGGAGACCGCGCCAGCCCTGCGATGCCACAAGAGTTCGCTGCGCAAACTTCTGGTGGGGCTGGCGCTGACTTTTCTGCTTCATCCCCGCAGGTATGTTTTAATTTGTTGCTCCGCTGCGCGTACCTCCATATAAGTATGTTTTATGACTTAGAACATTTCTTGTGTTTTGCAGGGAAGTGACCACGTTTACCGCCCGAGATGGAATATTAATGAAGACAGTTCCTTCCAATCCATGGGCGTATGCGAGGACTTCTGGGCTCATGCCGTGCCTCCTACTGAAAGGAGGTATCAGGAGGAGCGCACCCGCGCGGACTTGCTGAACGACCATATTTTCGCTGGGTCGGCTTTCTTCGCTGCTTCCCAAGAGCTTCGTCGCTATTATATTAAAGTACGCGATGTTCTTGTGGAAGCCCAGCGAGAGGCTAAGGTGGCTGCCTGGAACCTTTCTGATGCTCGCGCGCGAGCTGAGAAACTCCAGGCGGAGCTCAGCGAAAACCGAGCAAGTGCCAACACCGCCTTTATTAAGCGCGGGCATGAGCTCCAAGCTGCGCGGGAGAAGCAGCAGGCGGCGGAGGCCGAAGTTGCCAAGTACGCGCGGAGAGTGCGTGTCTTGGAACAGCAGGCGGAGGCGCGTGACCAAGCTATCGTCCAGAGTATCACTGAGAAATCATCACTGGAGAGCGAGGTTGCGCGCCTGAAGAAGGAGTTGGCGGCCGCGCAGGCCGATAGAGATGAGGCCTTGGCGACGGCAGCGTCCAGCCAGGAAGCACTTGATGCTGCGCAGGCGGAGAAAGAAAAAATTTTGGCGGCAGCAGCGTCTGATATGGAGGAGCTAAAAAAGACCAAGGAAACTGTTGAGTTATTAAACTCCCAGGTTCCCGCCCTCGAGACGTCTGTTGCTGGCCTCGCGCAGGATCGCCAATGGCTGGTGTCACAGGGCATGACTCGTTGCGCTTTGGCGATGAAATATTCCGCCGAGTTTCAGGCCCTTGTGATGGACTGCAATGCTGTCGCGCGCTTGGTGGGCCGAGCTGAAGGGTTTACGGATGGGTATGAATACGGCATGTTGAAGAAGAACCCATCCGAGTACCCTTACAAGAGCGACGCGGCCTGCGCGGACATGGCCGCGGTGGGGGAGAAGTATATGAATACTCCCATCCCCATCCTTATGCAGGTACCTTGACCTTAATGAGTTTTACTTGACTAATTTTCCAAGTGTTTTGTACTTAATACTTTTCTAATGATTTACAGATAGCTGCGCTTGCTGACCAGCCCGACCTCGGCGCGCTAAAGAAGTTGCTCGATGAATGCGAGAGGGCTGGTGGCGATGATGGTGGCGCGGGGGATGTTGCCCCTGCCAGCGGCTCTGGCGCTGCGAAAGAATCTGCTCCTGACACCGTCGTTATAGAAGACTCCAATGAGGAGGAAGAACTTGACTATGGTCAGTTCGGAGATGAGGAGCAGGCCGCGCCAGATGCTGCGGGAGATGATGAGGGTGATGAAGCGGCTGACGTCGACGTGGAGACTTGAGAAGCCCTTCATCAAATTTCATATATATATATATATATTTTTTTTTACTTGTAATTTGTAACTCATCATACTTGTAAATTTCAATGCTATGGAATGAAACTTGTTTTCTCTTTTTCACATCTTGCGCATTTCCATTCATCTCTTCATGTTTGCTTGCATAAATATAAGATATGTTTGCACGTTAAAATAAGAGCAAGGTTGTAAGGAAATTATTCACTTAACCATAGTCCTATTTTGTAAGTGTTTTCGCAGTATCTAGTTTATGCTGACATGCGCGATAACTTTTCACAATTCCTTTTTCGCGCGTCGTTGTCGCGCGGTTTTTACATGGAAGTATGAGTTTTAGCCATTACATGTCAGCATGTGTTACTCAGATATCCACTATGATTCCGCGCGCGACCTCGACCTGAGACCTTAACAACTATGATTTGGCATGTACTTTGCCTTAGTTGTGTTTAAGGATTTTTATGATCAAGCTGCGCGGGATGTAAGATGGATGTTTGTGAGTGTTTTGAGCTAAGGCTCTTTGTTTTGGGCTAAGGCCCTGACGTTTTTAGAGTTAAGACTCATTAACGTGTTTGAGCTAAGGCTCGTAAGTTTGGGCTAAGGCCCTGACGTTTTAGAGTTAAGACTCGTTAACGCGTTTGAGCTAAGGCTCGCGCATGTATGTTTTACTTCGTTTTATTTTGTTTTGAAGTCAATATAGTGTTGTCATATTGCTCCAAATTAATAAAGGAAGTGTGAAACATGTATGCAAAGTTAATAGAACAAATATTGAAAGATAGCGCGAATCATCATTCATGATGGCTTAAAAGCCTTGATTACATATTTGAACTTTTACATGAAGCATTTTCTAAGTTGTGCCGCGTTCCACGCGCGCGGTATCTTTTTTCCATTCAAATCTTTTAAAGTGTACGCGCCTTTCCCCAAATCTTCTGAAATTTGATAAGGTCCCTCCCAATTGGGGGACATTTTTCCTGGGGGTATCGCGCGGCTAGCTTCATTGTTTCGAAGGACAAAATCATTTTTCTTGAAGTGGCATTCTTTAACGCGCTGATTATAATATTTTTCCAGCTTTTTCTTGTATTTGGCTTCATTGATGATAGCCGCTTCTCTGCGTCCTTCAAGCAAGTTGAGGTCCAATCTTCTTTCGCGCTCGTTATCAGTCTTGCTCATCATGAGTACCCTATGGGATGGGCATCCAATTTCTGCTGGGATCATAGCCTCTGTCCCATTGGTTAGGCTGAACGGGGATTCGCCATTGCTAGTTTTGCTTAATGTCCTGTGCGCCCACAGGACATTAGGTAACTCTTCGACCCAAGAATAGGATTCTCCTTCCAACCTTTTCTTCAGCCCATTTAACAAACTTTGATTCGCGCGCTCCACTTGGCCATTCCCTTGAGGGTGGTAGACCGAAGTGAAGATTTGGTTGATGTGCAATTCTTTGAGCCAGCTGGATATCTTCCTGTCAGTGAATTGTTTGCCATTGTCGCTCACAATTTCCATAGGAAGGCCAAAACGGCAAATGATGTGGCTCCAGATAAATTGCTTCATCGCCTCAGCTGTGATTTTTGCTAGTGGCTTGGCCTCAACCCATTTTGTGAAATAGTCTATCGTCACTACCAAAAATTTCACTCGCCCTTGCGCTTGCGGCAGGGGCCCCACAATATCAATGGCCCATTTGTGGAAAGGCCATGCAGAGGTCACCGGAATCAAGTTGTTCTTTGGCCGCATGGTGTTTGGCGCGTAGCTCTGACATGCCTTGCATTTTTGGATTTCTTTTAGCGCATCCAAGTACATGCCTGGCCAATAGTAGCCTGAGCTCATTGCCTTGGCAACCACCATGCGCGGGCCAGCATGTATTCCGCAGATTCCTTCGTGAATCTCCCTAATCACATAGCTTGCTTCTTCAGCATCCAGGCATTTCATGAGCGGTCCAAGATAAGAGCGTCGGTATAATGTACCATCAAGTAGTTCATAGTTCTGCGCCTTGTGTCTTATCTTTCTCGCCTGTGCGCGTTCGTCCGGTAACTTCCCCTCCTTCAGGAATTCCATTATTGGAGTTATCCAGGATGAAGGGGTTGTTTGAATTACAAGGACAGATTGCGTTTGCACTGACGGGTTGCTCATCACTTCCACCCTGACATCTTTGCCAAAGTGATCAAAATTAGTTGATGCCATCTTACTCAACGCGTCAGCGGACTTGTTTTCGCTGCGCGAGATGTGTATGATTTTGAAGAAGTCAAACTGCTCAACGAGCTTTTTTGCCTGCTCTAGATATAGAGGCATGGTGTTCTCCTTGGCATCATAAAGGCCATTGACCTGTGCAGCTACCAAGTAAGAATCAACATGGGCCTCTAGCCTTTTAACTCCAAACTTGCGCGCAATGCGCAGACCAGCCAGCAGGGCTTCATACTCAGCCTCATTGTTGGTACTCTTGAAGTCCAACCTAATAGCATAAGTATATTCATGATTATCAGGGTCCACCAGTTTGAGGCCTGCGCCGGACCCTTCGCTGTTGGAGGCTCCATCAGTGAATAGCCTCCAAACATCTTCTTCATCATTTGCTCGCGGAGGGTCTACCTCGCGCTGAGCTTCTTCAATCTTTCCCTCTGGGATTTCCGTGATGAAATCCGCTAAAACTTGACCCTTTATTGCTGGACGGGGTTTATAAGTGATCGTGTGTTCACCCAATTCCAGCGCCCACTTTGTCAGCCTTCCGGAGAGCGCGGGGCGTCGCAAGACTTGCTGGATGTTATAACCTGTCAGAACTTCAATCGGATGACCATTGAAGTATCTGTGAAGCTTGCGCGACGCGTGTGTTAGTGACAAAACTAACTTTTCCATGATGGAATAGCGCGTCTCAGGGTCTGTCAGCACCCGACTCACATAGTATATTGGCGTTTGGATCCCCTTGCGATCCACCAATAATACTGCGCCGATGGCGCGGTCTCCAGCTGACAAGTACAATGTAAGGGTTTCGCCAGGAAGTGGAGCTGTGAGCGCGGGCAGCTTTATGAGACATTCTTTTATCTCACTGAAAGCTTGCTCAGCCTCAGGCGTCCACTTGAATTGGCTCTTCTTCAAGCAGTTCCTCAAAGTGTTAACGAATGGAGTAGATTTGCTGTCGTGGTTCGCTAGGAACCTGTTGATTGACACCAATCTACCATTCAGCTTCTGAACTTCTTTCATGGTGGATGGTGAAGGCATGTCAAGGATGGCTTCCACCTTTTCAGGGTTCACCTTGAAACCATCCTTAGTGACCATTACACCAAGAAATTTCCCCTCTTCCGCGCCGAAAGTACATTTGCTCGGGTTGAGTTTCATGTTAACTTCCGTTAGGCGCTGAAGAGTTTCCTCGATGTCTTTGAGCATTTGTCTCTCCTCCCTGCTCTTGATCACCAAATCATCAACGTAGACTTCTAGATTTCTTCCGATTTGTTCACTGAAAACCGAATCCATAAGTCTCTGATAGGTTGCGCCCGCATTCTTTAAACCAAAGGGCATTTTTGTGTAACAAAAAACACCCTTGTCGGTTCTGAAGGCAGTCTTGTCTTCGTCCTGTGGTGCCATTTGAATCTGGTGATAGCCTTTGTAGGCATCCAGGAAACATTTGAGCTTGAATGGCGCCACGGAGTCCACCTTTGCGTCGATGTTTGGGAGGGGGTAACAGTCTTTCGGACATGCTTTGTTGAGGTCCTTGAAGTCAATACACATCCTCCATGACCCGTTGCTTTTCTTTACCATCACAGGATTGGCTACCCACGTCTGGTATCGGATCGGGCGGATGATGTTTGCGCGCAACAGGTCCTCCACTTGCTCATTCATGGCCTTCGCCTTTTCCTCCCCCATGATTCTCTTTTTCTGAGCAATTGGCTCCACCGACTTGAACGTGTTAAGAGAATGTTGCGCCAAGTCTCGCGGGACCCCCGTCATATCGGAGTGTTGCCACGCGAAAACCGACGTGTATTTTGTGAGCAACCTTTTCATTCTCAATCTCGTTTCGTCTGAAATGGTAGCGCCAATTGTGACCGTTTGCTCTGGGAATTTTGGGTTTAAAATCCACTTCTCTGGCGCATTGTCCGCCATTGGAAGTTTCATTCTCCCTTCCCGCGGCGTACTTGTCACTGCGCACAAATGATCGCGGTAAACAAATGTTACGCCTGTTGGTGTAGGGAACCCCAATGCGCCATGCGCTGGCGACGGTACAGCATTAAATTGGGCAATCGTTCCCCTACCCAGGATCATATTGTGGCATGACGTGGTTGGCAAGACCAAGAAGTTGACAACTTCGGCTCGCTTGTGCTCATCATCCCCCATAGTTAGTTCAAACTGAATCTGGCCTAGGGGATGGATGATTTCATTTGAAACACCACAGATTGGTGCGTTCACAATTTCGAGCCGCGCTTGGTCTGCCGGGTCTAACTTTCTGAAACATTGCTCATACATAATGTCAGATTCGCTTCCAGTGTCCACCAGGACCTTTGACACTTCGTAATGAGCAATGTGTGTGGTGATGACGAGAGGACTGCTTATTGAAGGGCCTCCCCTGATTCTTGGGAAGATGACTTGCTGCTCGCGCCAATCTCCGTGGATTTGCGCGCTTCTCTTTTTTGACGTCTGCCCTTGTCGTCCCCCCTCAGCCACACAGATTCTTTTGTATTTCTTGCTGGCAGAGGCTCCTTCCGGTTGCTCATCTTCTATTCTTTGGTTTTTCACCAAGTGAGCCAGCCTGCCTGATTTTACATCCTTCTCGATCGCATCCTTTAAATGATGGCATGCGTCGGTGTTGTGGCCCGGGGACCTGTGAAATTCACAATATTTGCCACTGTTTTGCGGTCCCTTGTAGTGTAGTTGCTTGGGGGGCTTGAATTGAACATTCTCAGTACTTAACACCTGTGAAGGTGTTTTAGTGAGGGGTGTCCATATTCTTGGCAGAGGTCTGCTAGGATCTCTGCCGCCCTCCCTCTTGTCACCCTCCCCGCGATTACGAACATCTTTTTGGGGCTGGGGTGAGCTTGGTTGCGCTTGTTTTTCCGCGGAAGAAAAACTTGTTGGCTGCAACCTGGACCATACAGAGTTCTGTTTGGCCCTCTTCTCTTTGCTGCGCGGTGATTCTGCCTGATGCGCTCTTTCTCTTGCCCTATCTTGGGCAATCTGTTTTTCATTTCTCGCGAAAACTCGCGATGCCTCCATTAACTTGGCCCACGTGGTGGGCATGCCATCTTTGCTCACGAGAGCTCTTCGTAATTGATCACTGCGCGCGCCTTGTATAAAGGCCACGTGCAGGAGTTGCTCGGTTATACCTCCGATTGCCAGAGACTCCTGATTGAACCGAGTGATGTAATCTTCAATCGTTTCATCATTCCTGCGTACGCAGTGCATGATGTCATCAGGATCGCGCGTGTGCCTGCGCTGCTGTACGAAGTGGGCTTGGAACTTTTCTAATAGTTCCTCGAACCCATCAATTTGCCCAGTCGGCAAGCTCTCGAACCATACTCGCGCCGCGCCCGTTAGGCAGCGAGCAAACATATGACACCATGTTGGCATCGTCCAGCTCTCCAGGTTTCCCGTGTTGTAAAAACCTTGCAAGAAATCGTCTGGATCTGTCGTGCCGTCATACTTACCCAGACCACTTGGCATCTTGGTCTTGTGCTGGATGGGAGCCTGCGCGATACGCGCAGTGAACTTTGAGTGTTTCACCAAGATGGCTGGTCTGTAAGGTGTGGTTACGTCCACTTGCCCTCTGACTGGTGGGCTGTACGGCATGTGCAGATCCAGATCGGCTCTGGCTCCAGGCGCCATGTTCACAGGTGCGCGGAGCTGTGAGCCTCCTGCATGAGTATCCCGCGTCTTCCTCATGCTATGCACTTCTTCATCACTGAACTCAGTGTGTGCAGTGTGAACAGAATGTCCTTCTTCCGGCGCGCGCGGCCTTTTTGTAGTCTGCTTATCAAACGCTTGCCTTTGTGTTTGGTCGGCTAGCTTCTTCTGTTTGACCATTTCAGTGTACTTTTCCATCAGACGCCGCTGCTCGTTTATGAGCCATTCATTCGGATCATTTGTTTCTTCTTCTGGACCCATTGGTCCTTTCAGTTTCGCGCCGGCCATATTTTGTAACGTGAGATTGTCTGGAGGAGTTTCAGTCTGGCCGTGAGGGGTTGTGACGAAGGGACGGCTGCTGGTGGTACGCGTAGAATCACGCGGAACCCTCAGAACCTGCTGTCCGTCGTTAACACCCTCACGTTCAATATCCTCCAGAGCTTGATCAACGTTACGAACGCCAGAAACCATGGTGAATGATTTTTTTGTAGATCTGATGAGATCTGATTGCCGATGTAACAGTGGATGGCGCCAATGAAGAAACGTGGATCTACTCACTGGTAGCAGATCTACTTTCCTCGGGTGTGATTATACTATTTCACCGATGGTTCTTCTGGATCTGTGTTCTTCCACCTACAAAATGAACAGCGCCGTTACTTACCCCTCAGAAAGGGACAGAGGGGTCCTCTTTGGGGTAACCCTCCGGCGTGAGAATCAGTAAATGTAGGAGAAGATGATAATGTGTGTAAGGGAATCTCAAGAGTATTGCTTAATAGCTGAATACCCTCTGATTGTGAGACTGTGTGTTTGTATGTAACTGACTGTGAGTGAATGTAATTCAATATGATTGAATGTGATATCACTGCCTGTAACTGTCAATGATTGAGTATGAATGTGCCATCAAAGTGGAGTTGATGCTGTATTTATAGTGCTAGGGTTTCCACTGGTTGGACTCAACCTCGTTGGCCTCCTTCAATCGCACTGCGCCACGTGTCCTCTGGGACACCTGGCGCCTTCTCGTTGGTTGTAATCACGTGGTAGCACACGTGTCATGCTGAGTTGTCGACCTTTCATTTGGCAGCTGTCAACATCAGCATATTCTTACTCCTTAAAAAGATGCCTTCTGGAAGGTTGTCTGACGTGCACAATCAAGGTTGCCCTAATCCTGATTTGGATAAGGACGAGGTCGATTATGTGCATGTGTGATATGCGCCAATCCTGAGGGTGCGCGAGGTCTTCTCTTTATTCTCACGCGCAGATATTTCATGCGCAGATGTGATATGCGCCGCGCGCTGGTGCGCCGTGCGCATATGTGATGCGCGAGCATATGTGTGCCTTGGCAGATGTGATATGCACGAGCATGTGATATGCGCCGCGCGTTGATGCGCCGCGCGCATATGTGATGCGCGAGCATATGTGTGCCTGGGCAGATGATGCCTGAGCATGTTTTGTATGCGCCATGCGCATAGGTTTTGGCTTTGTGCCTTCATAATGTGTTTATCTTGTGGGTTGACCCGCCTTACTCGGTGTTGAGGCGGGTACATACCTCTTCAAAACATATTAATTATAAATCACTAAATAATAATAATAAGCCCAAGTCGTTAGCCCCCTTCAAAGGCGCACTTCATAACATGAAAATGGTATGTAAATTTTTTGGGAAAATATTGTTATTTATAACTTTATAATAAATTTGATGTGACTCTACCATTGAAGCTTGGTTTTTTTTATTAATTTAATATATTATATCGATGTCTTTTAATTTTATGTGTTTTTTGTCACACTATTTGTTGCTGACATGTTTATCAAGCTACAAAAAACTTTTAATGTGAAAAGCATAAGAAACAATTAAGTAGTCATACTAACAGCAGAATAATAGTTATTATTATTATTACATTATAGTTTTAAACTATAGTGGAGGGGCTATGTGTAGTGGAGGGTTACAGAATGGGACGATGAATATCATGTGATGTCCAATCAGCAAATAATGGTTTTTGTTTTAGGGATGTAATGGTGATGTAGCCCATTATATAAACATATATATATAGGGTTAGTATCATTTAAGAACTCTAAAAAAGTTAAAAACTCTTAGGAACTCTAAACAATAAAACATTTTTTTTTAATTTTTTTATCTGTTAACATTATTTGAGATTAGTTTTATCATATTTTATATAAAAAATTTTTATTAAATATATTAATCACAAGTTTACATATGTGTAAAATTTATGTACTAACAATTTACATAAGTGTAAAACAAAACATAGATATGTATAAAAACTAATTTTCAAAATTGTAATCGTACAAATAGATATAAAAACATGATAAAACTATATTCAAATAACATTAACATACAAATTTTTTTATAAAAAACGTTAGTCTTCAAGGGTTCCTTCAAGTTCTTAAATAATTTAACAGTTCTGTAATGATACTCATCATATATATATATATATATAACTATCTATAAAATTGCCTACCATAAAATCTTAGGTGTCGCTCTCAGGTTGCCCCCCCCCCCCCCCCAATTCTCTAAAGCCACCAGATTACTTGATTTATAAATGGAGGCTTCTCATGCATTTGACCTGAATTCGCGGGTATGAGTCTCACCAAACCCGGATAGTTTTTAAATGGGTTATAACATCTCATCTATTTGTAAACTATTTCATACGCAAACAATAATTTTCATGGGTCATGGGTCTCACCAAACCCGGATAACCCTTAAACGTGTTATAACATCTCATTTATTTGTGAGATACCCATTAACTATCAAAGAATAATTTTCACGGGTTATGTGTCTTATCAAACTCTAATAGCCCTCAAATGGGTTATAAGATCTTATTTATTGACACTTTCATTATCAAACCCTAATTTAATTTATTTGCTTTACATGTTCTTCGTTGCTGGTCTATCATCTTCATCTTCGGTTAACTTTCGATACTACCCACTATCGTCAACTACATCAACGCCTCTTTTTTCATTAGACAAATATTTGTGTTCATGTTTGTACATTTACAAAAATCAACATGCTCGTGTTCGTTTATGTTTGTTTGTAAAAATCTAAAAAACCTAAACTTCTCAACTGATAAAACCCAAAAGTTAAAAAAATATAAAAACAAACTAATATATATGTATTAAATTAAAACAAAACTACGTTAAAAATAAAATAATTCATCATAAAATAGAAAATGATTTAAAACAAAACTTTAAATAAACTCCCGTAACACGGGAGGATCAAACTAGTATATATATAAACGAAAGCTTCCTAAATTCTCACAAGCCAACATATAGTTTTATACTTAATTGAAGATTTCTCATGCATTTGACTTGAATTAATGGATATGGGTCTCACAAAACCAGATAGGCCTTAAACGGGTTATAACATCTCATTATATTAAAAATTACTTTTATCAAATATTTGATATGAAAATCCTATAAAATAGGGATATCCTAAAAATTAATATCCATTTTTTTAAAAAGATATTAGTTATAATTAAGAAACAATTTTATAGTAAAAAAATAAATAACCGGGTCATTGGTCTCACTAAACCCAGATAACTTTTAAACCGGTATAACATCTCATTTATTTATAAAACTTTTTTATCATCAAATCCTAAGTATATTAATATAATTAATTTCCTTACAATAAATAAAACTAAAGTTTAAAAAAATATATAAATATTATAAACGAATAATGTAAAACAACATATGATGATGTAAATAAATTACAATACATAAAAAATGAAAGGAAAAAAGGAAAATAAAAGAAAAACTATAAAACTAAGAGTCGTAATCTTAAACATATATAAACAAAACTTTTAAAAGCTCTCTGGTTGCTTCTTGCATTCTCTCAAGCCATCAGATTGTTTTATTTGTAAATGAAGACTTCTCACTCATTTGACCCGAATTCACGGGTATGGGGCTCACCAAACCCAAATAACCTTAAACGGGTTATAACATCTTATTATGTTAAAAATTAATCTCACCAAATATTTGATATAAAAATCCTATAAAATAGATATATATTAAAATTAATATCCAATATTTTTAAGAAAAATATATTATTTATATTAAGAAACAATTTTGTAGTAAAAAATATAAGTGGGTCATGAGTCTCACCAAACCCATATCTTTTAAATGGGTTATAACGTCTCATTTATTTGTGAAACCATTTCATAATCAAACTCTAAGTAAATTATTAAATTTCTTACAATAAATAAAATTAACATAAAAAAAATATAAATATTAGACACGAAAAATAAACACAACCCCCATAACACGGGGGATAAAAACTAGTGTCTCTGTGTGTGTATTACACACAAATCTTTAATTATATCGTGCACCTGAATATAATGTAGAAGCAACACCAATTTCTTTGCATAACTTATCAAGAGTATCATTACCTACAAAGCGGGTTAAGTATCAATCACCTTTGCTTGAGGATCCTCACATCGTTTGATTTCTTCATAATTGAAGTTGACATCCCAAAACCAACTTTTATACATGTATTAAAACTTCTTTCATAAACAATAACTTAAAACTTCTTCGAAACTAAAGTTGACACCGAACCCACACAGGTTTAACCCATACTTACAGTATATTAAAGCTTCTTCGATCCTCCCATATGGTAGAAATACACCATACTGGTTCTCAATCCAAAGGAAACCAAGATATTTTATGTCCTCCACAATCTTACCGAGCGTAGTGGATTGATTATTAAAGACCAAGTCATTTCGTGTCTTCCATAGCACCATAAGGTAGTAAAAATGATGTCATGTACTACCTTACCCTTTTTCACAGGAACCTTTAAGAACTTGTTCAACTCCAACAGATCTCTAAGTCTCTAACGCAAAACACATAAATCGAATGAAATATGTTGCACCAATGTGAGATAATCTGCCAAGTGGACTAAGCAAAATGAGAAGAAACAAAAACATGCTATGCCAATTTACAAATTAACACTAATGTATTTATTGCTACATAATTATAATTATGTATTTAACAAACACAAACTAACATGAAAGAGCATCACAAATGAAATTAATGAATCTTTTTTATTTCTATTAGAATGAGATCATCTAACAACAGAAAAATCCTTAGCCGTACATGAGCTCATGTGGCAATGGAGCGCCTCATCATTAAGCTATGCGTGGGCGACATCCTTGGTGAAGGACGGCAGGGGGTGGGCCAACACCAAATTTCATTTCTTCAACTTCATAAATAGTATTTGATCGAAGTTAAAAAAATTTGGGATAGTTTGTATAACTTGTACATTTTTTAAGAATTTATAAAACTTCTAAAATATAAAATAAAGTATAAACTCCTACAAAAATTTCAAAATTTAATAAAATGTGTACACAAATTTATAGAAAGACTAAATAAGTTTTATTTACATAATTTAATAAATTATAATACAAAGTTAAACAGTATTATAATAAATATGTTAGTTATGAAAAAATAATGTAAAAAATAACATTATTGCAATGACGGATCATTGAGGAAATTTGTATTTTTGGAAAATTAATGTTTTATAATCTAGCAACTGTCTTGACTATTTCTAAATATTTTTTTTATTAATATCTTACATTGAAGAAAAACTTGGTCTTGATGAATTGTTTTTTTAATTCCGGCCACATATATAATATGCAATACCGTCACGTGATTGGTTGATAGATATATCGTTATATTGAATCACTTCTAGTTTTTGGTATTTGTAGCGAATGACATAAGACTATGTGTTGTGGTTGAAGTAATACTACTAACGAATTTTTTTAAACAAATTAAAAGTATCGATGATCCACGTTATCATCAAGAATCAACATATTATATTGCGCCATAACCCAAATGCCGCTAACTGGACTTAACCCTTCATCCCTTGTCCATCGTGCCACCGTTCGCTTGAGCCTGTTGTGGTCTGCTAGCCATTCGCGCCCCTATCCCTTAATTTAATTGCCTATCATGCCCGGTAGCTGGCTCACGCTTGCCCATCGCGGCCCAGTGACGGAACCATAACTTTTCGATAAAAGGGTCAACAGAATTTTTATTATTCATTTATTAGACGAGTCATGATAAATAATTGTATATATAAATAAACCATAAATCAAATAAAATATCAAATATATTTAAAGTGAAGAATAAAAATAAAATCCTGATTTACATTCAGTTTGTTAAGTTAGGTAATAAACAAAAAATAAATAAAAACCTTAAAAATAATTCACTTACTTGATTAAAAGCTGTTATAATATTAGGTTTTAATGTTTTAGGCTTTTAACAACTAGTAGGTTTTTCGATAAAGCTATACATAATTTAAAATAGGTCCAGCTTATTTAGTCTTGTAAATATTATATGCGTCTTCTTCCTCACTTTATATCATAAATTGATAACCATGT
Organism: Bidens hawaiensis; assembly: GCF_021521415.1. Lineage (NCBI taxonomy): Eukaryota > Viridiplantae > Streptophyta > Magnoliopsida > Asterales > Asteraceae > Bidens > Bidens hawaiensis. The sequence continues at coordinate 107,491 of NW_027496809.1, forward strand.
CATCGCCGGTTAACACGTTTGCTGAAAAAACTCTGATTGTGTTATATTTATCCTCTTTATTCTACACCTTATACGATTTGAAGGGTCGAACTACCAAAAATTGTTTTCCTTACCATAGCACGATTAACATAGAATCTGGCCGGCTGGAGGGTCACCGGACCCTCCTGACCCCTGGTTCCGGCTCAGCATCGCGCTACTGTTCGCTTGTGAAGAGGTAGGTCCCAGCAGAGCCCAGTTGGTCCCGCAAGACTAACCTTGAACAGGGACGTCTGCGCAAAGGCCATCTGCTCCCGCAGGACCCACCATGCTCAGAGAACCTTACGCGCAGTACGCAAGCTGTACACGCAGGGAGAGCCTCCCAATGGTAAAGTACCCCGCCTGTTCCCGCAGTTGCGGATACAAGCCATCAGGGAAGGCTACCCGCAGACAGCAGGGCTACACGCACAAGACACTAGATACTTCAGTAGTCACATGAAGGAATGAGCAAGGCGGGAACAATCCCGCCTAAATGAGCCAGTCTGTATGATTCTGAAAGATCTTTTGTACTATACCTACCAAGGTATGGATAGGACAGACGATCTGACCAGAACAGCCCATGAGCCAATCACAGGGTGACAGCTCACCGACAACAGTGCGAGGAGGAGCACCCTCTAGTACTGTTTGTCACTATTAGCCGCTGCCTACTCACCAACCCTTACTGTGGGGCATGCGCAGCCTACAGTTGGTGGAATAGTGTTACTGTTGGCCGTAACCTATTCACCAACCAGCATGGCCTGCGTACAATCCACAGTAGGTGGGACGTGCATAGTCTACAGTTGGTGGAATAGTGCAGCCGACTTTGTTACTGTTGGCCGTAACCTACCCACCAACCAGTATGGCCTGTGCATAGTCCACTGTTGGTAGAACAGGAATACTATTCAGCCGGCTGTACCTTCTAGGAAACCTACCTTCGGCTATAAATACTCCAACATCTTGGAATGGTAAGATCATCTGCTATCCAGTTATCTAGCAATCTCTTAATATACACTTATATTCAGAGCAACCTAGTCTGATTCTCACGCCGGAGGGTGGTCACAAGGAGGAACCCCCCCCCCTTCTCAGTGACGAGCTTACGGTGTTTGTTTTGCAGGTCTCCTGAAGAACAGCCTTCTCAGCTAGATCTCATCCGTGGGAAACATTACTTAACCCCCAGATTATCTATAATCTGTACCGGGTCACTTAGTGTTTCTTCAGCTTGACACCCGTTACAATATCCAGAGTGACATGACTTAATTTATCCGTTCATGCTATCATTCGTTGTACAACGAACAGTCTATTGCCATTTGATCATGTTCCTCGTTAGCCAAGTACCATTGGTGGATTTTGTCACGAGCGTAATTAAAAGTTCGTGTTTTTTCTTAATATTTTATTAGTTTATTTAAAAACAATAGGGAAGTTAAGTATATATATCTTTAAAGGTAATATAAGGCATGTAAAGTTAGCTGTAAGCCTGTAAGGCAACTTTTATTTATTAAAGAAAAAAATAAAAAACTTCAGGAAGTTGAAGGTTAGGTGATTTGGTTGAATTTCTTGTATCCTATTCAAATGATTTTTTTGGTTGGCAAATACTACGGATCTTAATACACAAAAATAGGATAATTATAATAATAATGCAAATTGTTCTTTTTTATTATTATTTTTTTTTATTTTAATGTTTAGTGAAGTTGAATTGGAACTCATTTAGGTTTGAGTTTTGTTCGCTTAATTATATTAGCTCAGTCTTGCTCATTTCCTTTATTTCAGTTCTTATCGAGCTCTATATCTAAATTTCGAGTTTCTCTCTACAACAATTTTGTAAGTTTAAACTTGATTCAGACTCAACTCATTTCTTATTATATTAAGTAAACCATGTTATTAACAAATTACACATATAAACAAAATATACATTAGAGTGAACACACTTTGGTCATGTGGTTTGACATGTTTAACTATTCTTGTCAAAAATGATTTTTTTGACGCATCATGACCTAATATTTAAATTTTAAAACTAGTTAAGCTCTTAAGTCTTAATGCTAACTCTAACCATTTTTCAGCTATATAAGAATGCCAATTCAGTTATTTTACATATATGAACTACTAGTTTTTATCCCTCGTATTACGGGGGTTGTTTTATATTATTTGTTTCTAATATTTATTTATTTTGAATATTTTTTTTATTGTATGAAAGTACATAATATACTTATGTTTTGATGATAAATTGTTTCACAAATAAATGAGATGTTATAACCCGATTTAAAAGCTATATGGGTTTGATGAGACCCAAAACCCGTTTATTATTTTTACTATAAAATTGGTTTTTTAATTATAAATAATATATATCTTTTTTTTAAATAAATCATAAAGTAATTTTTAGTATATTCCTATTTTATAGAATTCTTATATCAAATATTTGGTGAGCTTATTTTTTAATTTAATAAGATGTTATAACTCATTTAAGAAATATATGGGTTTGATAAGACCCATACCCGTGAATTCGGGTCAAATCATGAGAAACCTCCATTTAAAAATCAAGCAATTCTGGTGACTCCAAAAAAATAGGAAGCGACCACATCACGACACATAAGATTTTTGGATCTTCATTTATATATATATTATAGATAGATTTATATAATTTGTGAAAACCAATTTTATAATGGATATTATGGTTTTACTTAAATAATAATAATTAAAAAAGTTTCTACTTATTTAGTTGATAGTATCTAGATCTATACTATATATAATATATGAGACAAGGGTAAATTAAAATACTTGATTTTAAGAGTTTTACAAATACTAATGCATAAGATACATGTGTAATTAGGGGTAAACTTGTCTTTTAAACACAATTCACCCAACTTACACGTTTGTCTCTCATCTTCAACCATATTATGTTTTTAGTTACAAATGTTAAACTAAATTCCCACCCACAAATTTTAAATGAAAATAATTTATTCATACGTTAATATTTTTGTAAAAATATTGTATCATAAAACGAGTATTTTATTATCTTTAATTTGAGTATATATTGTTATAATTTTTTCAATTAAAAAACTAATATGTTGCGTATGGGTGTTCACTACCGGTTTTGATTGTTTTTAAATTAAGTTTGTGAGCCCAACCATTAGTATCCATCTTTTGGCATCCAAAACCAAAATTAAACCATTGAAAATTGAAACCACACCGTTATTAAAGGTCTGATTCTGGTTTTGTTTCACAGTTTCCGTTTTGATAATAAATTTTTTTTAAAATGATTATTAATTTAACTATATCATCAATTCCAACTAAGTCAACATATAATAATTGAAAGGATAAAAGAAGTAAAAAAACCGACTGATAGTTAAAACCCCAGCCGTGAAACCAAACCGATAACCGGTTGAAACAGTTTCAAGGTTTTAAACCGAACCATGAACACTCATAATTCTTAAGTGATTAAAGGGTCTACGTTCAAACATCCGCTGCGTCGCGTGGGCACCCGTCCAGTTAGTGTATAATACATGAGCAAGTTAAGACACCTAATTTTTAAATAATTTATAACTTGTAAAGCACAAGGTGCATCCTCTATTGCATGTAAGATATGGACAAACTTGTTTATTAAAAATATGCATAGAAATAGTTACAACATTGTCCCCTCATCTTACTTAACTTTTGTAAATTTAGGAAATAGTTACAACTTTGAACATTTAATTTTACCCATGATATTTTTTATTTTAATTGTAAACCAACTTCACACCAACGATTTTTCAACTGCCGTATCTTTTTCATACGTTAATATATATTTTTAATAAATTGCAACATAAAAATGAGCATTTTGTTATTTTTAACTTGGGTATGGTACTGCTACAGTTTTTTTCAATAAAAAAAAATATGTTATGTATGGGTGAACACACTTTGATTTTAAAGGTTTTCAAGTTAAACCGTGAGCCAAACCGTTGGTTCGAATTTTGTCATTGAAAACCGAAACTAAACCTTTGAAATTTAAACTGAATCGTTACTATTGGTTTGGTTTTACGCATTGAGCTTCAGTAATAAGTTTACCGTCCGGTACGGCTTTATATGGTTGATTTTCGATATAAACAGTAAATCAAACCGTTTGCTATGGTTTAAACATTCAGAAACTGACTGACCAAAAGTGGTGATTGGTTTAAACGTTTTCAAGGCTTCAAACGAACCTTGAACATCCATAATTGTTACATGATTACTAGAATTTTTGTTTCTCACCACATCACACAAGTATTTGTCTAGTATTTATGTAATTTACGAAGAAATGATATTAATAAACTACATAAAGCAAAATAACACAATAGCCTTTCTTTTTAAAAAGGAAAATTGATATCCAGTGAGCTATAGCTCAACCGATATTGGAAGGAAGTGAATACTTATATTAAAGAATGAAAAGTCTCAAGTTCGAATTTGATCATAATCAAGTTTTATCGTGATGGGTCTTCGAACGACTGGTTTCTCTTAAATAAGAGATGATGGTCTTAGGAAACCTAACGTTGTCTGCAATTCTGGGTGTATTGGGTCTCTTTTTTTATTGGGTTACTCAAACAATTCATCTGGGTGTATTGAGTCTCTTTTTTTTATTGGGTTACTCAAACAATTCATCTGTATTTGTTGATCGTTAAAAAAATGGTTTTAATCACTATTAGATAATTATATAATAATAAAAACATATATGTATATAAAAATTCACGTGTACCAGTATACTGACAATTCATTAGAACTTCAAGGACGCTTGTGCAACATTGATGAGCGTAATTATGCTTTAAATCATCGAATAATAAAAGCACACGTGTCCAGGTATCCTGACACAAAACCAACGTAACCACGTAGACCGAATACCCACACAGCACGTGACCCGTTTCCAATAATTGGATAATCCATCCCACGTCAGCATCCATCTGTCCTATTATCCACGTAAGGAAACCTCTCTAATCCACCGTTTCTGTATAAATAAAAAACCTCTCAACTGACTCCATTATTTTCAATTTCAATCAAACCCCAAAATACATAAATTAAAATTAAAAAACCAACTACTTCTTTCTCAACTCCGGCCACCACAAACTCGCCGGAAAATGAACATTCCGGCCAAATTCTACTACTCTAAACCACTTCCGAATGCCGGAGTACCCGTTCATCGCCGTCACATTCCCCATGAAAAACACTAGTACAACTTATCTATTTCAAATTCCACAAGTTATCCGTTTATAATATAACCCTGACGAAAGGTATCCATTTTGTTTCCTTCAAACTAATTAATTCTCCTGATCCGGCGATCTCAACACGTAACATAGTGATCACGTATAGTTTAATAATATAAAAACCGAATAAGTTGATTAGTTATGCACTTCCAGATGAAGATTCAACCTATAGACAACCAGAATTATGAAGAATCAGTGAATTATGAGACCGCACCGACGGTTAAGCCGGTGTTGAAGTCTCGGTTGAAGCGGCTGTTTGATCGGCAGTTTCCGAGTGTTCTGAAGAACAATTCGGAGACAAATGGAGCTGGTGAAGTTAGAGAGACGGAATTCGAGCCTAGCTCGGTTTGTTTGGCTAAAATGGTGCAGAATTTCATCGAGGACTCGGCTCTGAGAAGCCGAAATGTGGTCGAAATCGTTGTAATTGTTTCAATGGAAACATTAATGACATCTCCGATGATGAGTTTGATCCTTCCGCTGCTGGATTCTTCGGTGATTCTTCGAAACACTCAAGGTAAATTATATTTAATCCACGTACTCTAAATTCATTAATACATCAGATTACAATACAGAGCAGGTAAGCGAGCAACAACGTAACTAATATAAGTAAATACATCAAAGTTTGTTTTGTTTTAAATTTCTAATAGTGTAAACAATGCATTCTTGTAGAGTTTGACGCCTTGCTGTACCGTAATTCAGAGAAATCTGTTAGCAGACGTATCGAAAATCGTTGATATGTACAAAACAAGTATTCGAAAAGACGAATTGAGGAAATCGTTGCTGAACAATTACAAACAATCGGTTACGATGCGTCAGTTTATAAATCACGGTGGGAGAAATCATCATCTTATCCAGCCGGTACTCAATTACTCTTATTAATCTCTCAAACATGTTCATTACTAATTAATTCTAATAATTAATAATTTAATTTTAATTATGGATTGTAGGTGAATATGAGTACCTAGATGTGATAAGTGAAGGCGGAGGAGACAGAAGAATATTAATTGACATAGACTTTAGATCTGAGTTGGAGATAGCTCGACCTACCGGAAACTACAAAGAAATCCTTCAATCTCTGCCGTCGATCTTCGTCGGCGACGCCGATCGTCTGCAACAGATTCTGTTAATCGTTTCTGAAGCGGCGAAACTGAACTTGAAGAAGAAAGGAATGCACGTTCCGCCATGGCGGAAGTACGAGTACATGAGATCCAAATGGCTATCGGCGCACGTTAGAACTCCACCGTCACCGAAATTATTACTACCTCCGCCGCCTCCGACTCCGCCTCCAACACCAGACGCGAGCACGGCGTCGAAGCAGGTTTTTTCTGAATTCGCCGGCGAACTGCCGGAATTCGAGCCGGAGAGTGGAGTTTTTGAGCTAGAGGAAACGACGCCGTTGCAGTCGACGGTGACGGTTAGGAAGTCCGGTGACGGTTTTGAATTTTCGTCGGCGGGAACATGGCAACTGCCGGCGATAAAAGCGAGGGGAAGTAAATCAGTGGTGACTGGATTAGCTTCTCTTTCTAAATAATTAATTTTGTTAATTAGTTCATTTTTTTTGTTTTTTGTTTTTGCTGAGTACAAGAAAACAAAAATTATATATATAAAAATAACACGTAACTCTCTCATCTTAATTTCTTGATTGGCTTAAGAACCGGTTTTTATATAAACCAGTGTTTTCATCGAGCTAGGTTGCCTGTAAAACCCGGATGGTGGTAAAACCGTGTTGTCGGTCCTGGACGTTGAGGTAGTATGTCAACACGAAGTCGGTTTCAGTTACGTGCGTTTTGGTATCAAAACTAAAATAAAAAATATAAAAAATGAGGCGGACAAATGGGTAGCGTCGGTCGGTAAAACTCGGGCGTTGGTAAACCTGAGGGTTGTCAATCCCAAGCGTTGAGACTGTGAGTCTACGCAAATTTGATTGATCTTTGTCACGTTTGTTACACTAGCTAGGTGCCCCCGCGATGCGGCGGCGTATGCGTAAACGCAACCGGTGTTAGTATGTTTGTAACCTTGCAACGGTATATATGTAACCCGAAGGTGATATGCATTTAATGTGGCTTCGGACGTGTAACCAGTGCCAGCAAGCACGCCACATAATGCTTATACGCAAGCAACCCGGTATGTATAAACAATGTCATCCAGGTAACTGATGCTTGAACGCGCGTAACTTGTGGCGACAAGCAACAAGTAAAGACGAAATGCACAGTAATTTCAAAACCCAGTCCGTTTTGACGGACCTGTTCCGACGCGAAAACGTTTTAACCCGAAGACCGTTTTGACATGAACCCTTTCGATCTAAACTCATCCCGACATGAACTAAATTAACCCTTTTTGTATTAACATGTTCCGACCTTACCACGTTCCAACACCATTAGCCGAACTTGACCGACCAGTTGTCGGTAATAACTGATCACGTAACATGTTAGTTTTTTAAAAATTAATAAACTATAGCAATACTATACTCAAATTAAAGAGAACAAAATGCTCGTTTTTATGGTGTAACTTTTTAGAAAACATATTAACGTGTGAAAAAGTTACGATCGTTAAAAATCGTGGGATAGGTGGTTTATAATTAGGGGGAATGTGTAACTATTTAATATATTAACAAAACTTGATTAAAGTTGAAGGACCATCATTGTGTATTATTTTGGAATAAGCTAAGACTATTTTACCCTCATATGCGTTGTTAGTTGTACTATATACAATAAGAATGATACCTTTTAAAATTTAAGAGGTCTCTCACTCATATATTATATATAGTATAAATATAAATAAATTGTTGTAAATTAAAGAGTGAAGTAACAAATTGTAATTGTATGGTTAAAATAAAGAACTAATGACATGGTTGCTTCATTCATGTGGTACATTCGTACTGTCACACCCTGACTTTGGGTCTAGGCGTGTGACCAATAGTTGGTACATATTTTGTAAATATATCAGAGTTTATGGGTTAATTTAGCGGAAGACTTTAGGTTGAATTTAATATAATATTAATTTACATTGAAAATTTACTTGGGAATTAAATACCCAAGTATCGGTTTACAAAATATATGTTTCATAATACAAGGATTTTATATCAAAAACAGATCCATCACGTAACGCGCTTTTATCTTCATATAGACTCCAATCCTTGCCATTGCTACGTATGCTTAATTACCTGCAATGGGTTGAAAAAATACGTCAGCTATATGCTGGTGAACACGTATGACTTTATAAAACATTTGAATGACCGTTACAATACAATTATAGTTTTATGTACACTCAGTAGAAGTATTGCTACTTCTGGGCTTTGTACCACAACCCTACACACACACAAGAGTTCCTCGAGCCATGTAGCCCCTGCATGGAGAACTTGGTTATGACCGTTAGCTCGCGGCCACGTAGCCTTTGACTGATTAGGCTAAACAGTTATGTATGGATCCAGACACATGTGTAATCAGTCTGAGTTGCTTTTATTTTCTATCTTGTATTATAACGTTTTAGAGATTATATAGTCTCATGTAAACGTTGACTGACTCGTTAAGACAAACACCCGTTCATCTTACCGAGTATAAATATGTTTTGACTAATTGAAAAAGGTTAACGTATTCACCTGTACCGTCGGTGTTATAAACCTTGACTGATTGATTGAGATTGTTATTTAACCTATACATAAATAGGTTTGTATGAATGTTTTGAATGGTGTTTCTTGATTAAGCTATGATTGCTAAGCTTAACCTTGAAATCATTTATCTTTGATTGTAAATGAAAACACTTAGTTTTATGTGACGTTTGATATAGCATGCTTTGGCTTAATAGGTTATAACACGTTAGTAAGTTTCTCCATGTAAGTAAACGGGTCCCTCGGTTGATTGGGATTTGTACGAATTACTTTCATTAGGCAAGAAACTTACTACTAATGATATCCCCCTTACAGTTTACTACATGCCCGTCAAAATATATTGTTTGTTAACATTACTAGGCTATGAAGTAACGTTTATGAAAACTCGTTTATGAATGATTATCGAATGATTATAAAATACTTTCAAGGTTAAAGACCTTAGCCTCGATTGATTGTCTAAGCTATAATTTAAATAACTCAAACATAATTCCTACCTTAGATTGGATACTTAGAATGATAATAAGAAAAAGGCAGGATCTTGATCAACTCGCTTAAGTGATTGATAGCTTGATTATAACTTCGTTACTTGCACAAAATACGAGAAAATGGCACGTCGGCTCGTCACGGCAATCGGACACGCTTCCCCAGGTTAAGTGTGTGTAAATGGAGGTGTGTTTGGGATGAATGAGGCTCAATCCCGTAGCCCTCTATTTATAGGCAGAAACTGGTACCCATCGGGATACACGATGGATTTCTTCTTTGCCTGTCGCGTATCGCGACGCCGCAATATGACACCGCCTTATCTGCTCGTGACACATGGCCTGTCATATCGTGCCACGTGTTGACACGTGGTTGGACACGTGTCCACAGTTACTTAACCTAGTCATCGCGCTACGCGATGGTCCATTGGGTTGAGCCATCGCGTATCGCTACGCCGTCCAAATCTGGGTCAATGTGCAAGTCCATAGCGCTACGCAATGGGCTTTATGCCTAAGCCATCGCGTATCGCGATGAATGAATACTTCAGATTTTGTTAAATTTAGTCTCTACATTCTATAAGTTAGTATAATTGGCCAAAACTTATAGGGTTAAAGACGCGGTGTTACACGTATTATAGCTTTGAGAAAAAAAAAATTCAAAAAATTACATGTTTAGTCTAATCCATTTGAAGCATGCAACGTCAATTGCATTCGCTTTGAAGTCAGATGCCACAAATTCGTAAGCCAAATGGTATAGATATTTTTTTCTCCGACGAGTGGCATGCCCTGAACCCATGGGGTCTTAAAAGTTAGGTTTACACATGCAACATAATTATCAAACAAAGAAAATTTATTCACTAGGAGGGAAAACATAAAATCTGTGTACCCGGAAGTACCATATCAATACATATTCATAATGAAAAAGTTTGAATAAAAACATTCATATTAAAACTTCATACTTCAATCATTACACACATTCTCATGCTCGTATACACACCAACCCAAGAACATTCTAAAAGAGAACCTAAAATCCATCCGGTATGTGCACATCTATAGTTATCAATAACCTTCTCTACTTGAACCTTTGAACGACCGTACATGATCACATATATTAAGAGCGCGTTCGTTTCACGGAATGGAATGAAACTGGAATTGGAATTTGCATAGGATTGGAATTTGAAGAAATTGGATTTGGAATCTGAACATTCAAATAGGAATTGAAATTGGGGGGAATTGGAATCCAAATACATTCTTATTGTGTTCGTTTAACAAATGAATAGGAATCACAGAGGTTTTTTTAACAATAATAACGGCGAAAACATTTTAGTTTTTTTAGATTTTTTGTTTTTTATTTATATTTTGAGTTATGATTTTTTTATTATTTGAATTTTTTATGGGTTTCCTATTAAGATTAAAAACCCCTAAAAAATAATAATAAAAAATTAATAACTCAAAATATAAATTACAAACAAAAATTCTAAAAAAGCTAAAATGTTTTATTCGTTGTCATCGTTAAAAAAAAAAAAAAAAAAAAAAAAAACTCGAGATAAGATTCCAATGAATTTTCTTAAATTCTTTCACATTTCGGAAGGATTTGAAATCCCTCTATTTAAAGGAATTTGAGGGAATTGAATTCCAATTCCAATTCTTTGAACCGAACACATCAAAATGGAATTAAGATTCCAATTCTAACTAAATGAGCGCGCCATGTCATGGGATTTTAATTTCAATTCCTTTGAATTCCCACGAATTTTGTGAAACGAACACACCCTAATTATTGGGGGACTAAATATAGAAATCATAACCTTTTGAGAATTTTATTAGCAAGTGTTAATTGAAGGACCATATAAGACTAAAAACTAACTTTAATCTTGTGACATGGTTTATAATGCTGTTATATGACAAAGGTGTGTATGTGGGAGTTGTGTATATTCGCCCAGAGAGAAGGGCAGGAAGAAGGTCACAATTTTGAGCTCTTGAAATAAACCTAACGTATTTTTCTTTTATTTTACAAACTGGTAAAGAATTTAAGAAATTTGTTCCAATAGACAAGACATGTTTATATACATGAAATTTATATGATGGGAATTAAAAAAGTGTGACAAACATGAACTTGACTAAACAGGTCATCGATTTGTATACCCTATCTGTTTTTATTTGATCACTTGGTTTAAGGATTTCTCAATCTATACAAAATAGTTAAGTCTATGATCTATGATTGAATTGATAAAAAAACGAATTGGATTGGAAGATTTTGGACTACGTAACCTTTTATATTTTACTTTGGTCTTTAATTGTTTTAGGTTAGACTATCTACATGATTGAGTTTTGCTTAAATATATAAAGGGGAGTCGGTTTTTAAATTTTAACCATTGTTAGGTTATCGTTCTATATGTTGATGACATTTTATGTATTTTTTTTTATTTTTTTTATTTTTTTTTGTGTTATAGATGTCAGATATGCCCAAAGCATGAAGGCAAACTATTTCGTACTTAGTATCTTGCTAACTAAAAGAATTAACATATCCTACTAAATATCTAATTAAGAATATAACAACACCCCTTTGAAAAAATTAAGTTTAAAAATGTAAATGTGTAATTAAGTAAATTCTTTTCAAGGTTATAAACATAGGTTAAAAAATGACTAAGTGGCTCAAAGGTTACGTCACTAGGCTTATGACAGTAACTAATGGGGTTCTTGGCCTATTGACGAAGATAAATGCATTAAAACACTATAAAATAAGACATTCTTAAGTTTAAGTCTTGAAAATAAAAAAAATTGTTGTTTAATAAAGTATATAAACGTAGGGTCAACTGAAATTGAAAAGGACACATGTTGGGTTGCTTTCGATTAATTATTTTAGTTATTTTATATATTTCAAATTTCACCCTTTAAAATATAGAGGCAGTGGGCCTATTTACATTGCAAATAATAAAAGCATTTCTCAAAAGTTTGACAATAATAATCCCTTCGAAAGCACCCTTCCTCCAACTCTCATATTATTATAAGTTTTCCTGATATAAAATATAATTAAATTTGATTATATAACCTATTAAATTGATTTTATATAAGGACTATATTTAATAATAACCACCTAAAAGTATAAAACAAAATATAGTGTATTATAATAATAAAATCATCAAAAAGTATAAAACAAAGATAAGGTGTAGCGTAACTAAGCAGATAGAGGGTCGTGTGACACGTAGTGTTGCAATCAACAACTGCTAATTTTACAAAAAATAGTGTAGTAAAAAAATGCTCCATAACTCAATTTCAATTATTACACAATCATTACTTCTTGATTTTCTTAATATAAATATAAAATAAAAATAAAAAAATGATTGGACAATCTCCCACTCACACTCCATTGTATATACAACGAGAGCCTCCAAAGCGAGACAGAAAACGAGGGTGGGGGCGGTGTTAACTTCGTTGCGGGCTGCATTTCTGGAGGAAAACGCTACCACTACGTGTAATCTAAATGGCTTTTAGTTTTTTGATTTTCTAAAATATGCACTTTTGTATATCAATGTTATTTATGAACTCTCTTTATCAATTTGCTTGAATACAAATTAACAACTTTTATGAACATAAAACATCTCCTAAAAGAGACAACATCCGAAATTCTCAAAACTAATCAATCATTACATATTTACATGACATAACTTCACGAAATTCTTTTAAATGCATTCTCTTTTTAGTGAACTTCTTTTAGGGCGGACGGGGCGGGTGCGTGGTGGCCTCCCCGTCACGCGTGATGAGAAAACCCACACCGCCGCCGCTCCCAGGGTCACGCGAAAATGGGTATTTTGCGTGATGGCCATCACGCTTGGTGGGGGTGATTTCGAAGAAGGAATGTAGCCGTTGGGTGGGGATCTACCCGTTGGAGGGGGGGGGGGGGTTTAAATTAAAAAAAAAAACAATATAAAACCAAAACAAAAACATAACCAAATCCAAATCAAAACCAAATCCAACTCAAAAACACTCTCAAACTTCCCCTTCATTTACAACAAAAAAATATGGAATTTTTGAAACACTCGATGCCCTTAGACACCGATAGCTCTTCGTCTTCGGAGGATGACATTCTCGAATGGTTCCCGTTGCTATACAAAGAACTTGAAGGTCCGAGCCGTCCAAAGAAAAAGGTGGTGGTGGAGCGTGATCGTATACATGCCCACAACGTGCTAATGAACGACTATTTTGTAGAGGAGCCGAAGTACAACGACTAGATTGGGTACTGGATCCTCCGACTTATGTCCCGTTCCCGATGATATCCAATTAGACTTGTGGGATGAAGATATTCATCATCGGTTGAGATGGAATCTTGTTGCGCATATAGGTTCTTTAGGTTTGGAATTTCCGGATTCAGACGAGGAGTAGACGTTCGTTGTAACTTTTATTTTTTATTTCTAAATTTTAAGTTGAATTATGTTCTATTAAACTATTGTTTTTATTTTTAAGTTCTATTAAATATTGTTTTAATTTTTAAAGTTATAAAAAATTCCATCACACACCATCACACTACACCACCACCCATAGTAAAAAACCATCACATGTAATGAAATTTGGGTTGGTGATGTGATACAATATAATTGGGTGGGGTGTGTGATAAGTGATCACACCACATCCACCACCCCTCCCCCCCCCCCCCCCCCTATATCACTTTCCCCTTTTTTCACAAAATTCTTTTGATATATGATATACCTTAATCTTTATTTACTTTTTCTCGAATACTTTTTCATGAAATTCTTTTCACTTTTTTTTTTCTTTTCCGTGAACCTAAATAGTTTTTTGAAATTCTCTTTATACTTTTTTCCTTTGCAGTAACATAATTTCATGAAAGATTCCTTTGGAGGCAGAATTTAACTTTCACCAATTGAAAGTACATTCCGTGAAAATCTCACATTGTCTCGTCTACCTAGAGGCGGACCCACTAAAAGTCTAACGACTTCACGTAAACCCATTGATTTTTAAATTTCACGTACAAGTGATATATGATTCTGAGTGAACCGATAAGTATTTAAGGAGCAAATCCAAAGTAAAAAAAGTTCAAGCTTGTTGTCCTGGTAAATCCCTTGTCTCTTAAACCTGGCTTATCCTAAGGTTTTGAGTCAGAATCTTGTTAAACCTTAATCTTTGTAATTATTTTTTTTAATAATAAACCATCGTTGTTAGTTTTTGTTTTTGTTTTTTTGATAAACCATCTAAACCCACCCGCCATTCACGCATCGGTACGCCTGCCTCCAGCCTCTCTGCCCGAATACCCTCCAACAATTTCCTCATCACGCCGTCCGGTGGGCATTGTTTAGCAATCATGATTCTAAATTTCTAATGCAAGCATTTTTTTTTATATATTATTACTATTATTTCTGTTTGTGACATACAAGAGTGTTCTCATACAAGAACCTTTTTAACAGATGAAGATTATGATTGTCTCATCACTTTACATCTCATTTGTGTACTTCAATTGGTGCAAATTATGGGTTTTGTTATTTCTAGTTAGCCTATAAAACAATAATTTATTGTCTTGTGTTTATCTTGCTAACTAGGTTATGATTGTTGGTGATATCGGCAAAGAATAAGCTCCGGAAATCCATGGTTGTTGATTTTAGAACCGGTAAAAGCATATGAAGCACGGTTCGTACCAGCAAGCGGCATGTTTATAAAAAAAACTTAGGTTAGCAACAACTTCATTACAAATTTATATTATAGAACTGATAATATGTTAGATTTTTTGAGAAATGCACGAGGCATTGTAAGTGAAAGATAATCAAAGTAGACCGAGACAGTGATGGACCCAGATTTGTTCTTCGACCCAACCAGACTAAAAAAATTAACGTTTGGTTATGCTAAAATTGATTGCAGAAAAAGGTAACCCTGTAAAAAAAAATCCACAAGTCCACCATTACGTCTACCTAAAGTATAAATATATTAGTTCCAAAAGTAATTTCATCGTTTGTGACCTAATGAAAAGTATCCTATTTGGCCAAAATAAAAAGCCGTGAACTAATTATGAACAAACTAAACAAATTGATTGGTATAAAATATCAGATGTTACATCTATATCAAAATTTTAATTTAGACAATCCATGAGCACCCCGCTTATGTTGAGTACTCGGCGAGATATCTCCGAGTACTCCCTGAGTTATTGACTAAGGTCAAGTACTCGCAACTCTTCAAGTAGTTGGTTAAGTTGACAACGTCTAACGAATTTTGCAATCAATAACTTCTACAATACTAGTAAATTTTCGAAAGGGTGAAGTTTATTTGAATATTTGACCTTAGTGGCGTTTTCATTTATTTGACTTTTGTTTATTATATAGTACTTCTTGGATCTTGTTTTTTATTTGTTGTGCAAGTTATTTTATAGTTTTTACTAGGATGCTGACCGTTAAAACAAACATGATTATTAAATTGGTAGGGTTTTTTTTTTCAACACTTTCATTGAAAATACATAATTCTTTTTTACTTAATAATAGTAATAATTACTTATACTGGAAAATAATCATGTATCCAAATTTCAAATGTCTATTTAGCATTATAAAATATAGGATGCAACGATTGGAAAACAAAAATAAATGTAGATAAATTAAAAAATTTCAATTAATTGCGTACAAGTAACTTAATAATAAAGCATATCTTGTTTCAATTTATATGACTGCAATTTCGGACTATATCATCAGGTCCCGGATTGATAATCAAACACAAAGTATACGAATAACTTGTATTTATATTAATCACAAAATCTAACTCAAAAACTGATTACAACTCTCAAACTTTAACTTGGTTTGACTTTAGATGAACCCTGACTCGATTATATCATTTCACACATTCTATAATATCTAACCATGATTTGGTTTATATAGACTGACCTAATTTGCTAGACAAAACATTACTTATTATAATTAAATAACAATTTGAAAACATGCTGTAATTAAGAAACATAACTAACTATGACCGACTTGTCAATATTAGTTCATCAAGTTCACTGACTTATGACTTGGAATCTGAAATTATGTCCAACATATCATTCCACCTCTTGATTTTACTTTCTTCTAAGTAACATTAATGCTTCATTTTATTTATAGCATCACAATCTTTATGTAATTCATTATTAACAACCATAACCTTGACCATTGGACGTTCATAACACGAGTCACTTTAACTTGTTGGAAATTTCGGTAAGGATTTGGTATGTTGTGGTGTCGACTCACGGGAACGAAAGTGTTGATAGTGTCATTGTGCAAGAACCCAGTGACAGCACAAATGATACACTACATAGAATATACATACTCTATTTAGAACAGAAATATATTATATAACATTTTTTGACTTAACTTGATTCATTTTTGTTACAAGAATATACTATTAGGTTAGAATTATTGGTATATAATTATTTACACCACCTAATTCATTAACTTTAAGTGGGTCTTTACTTTTTACATCACACTTTCCTTTTTCCTATGTCCCTTTTATTTTGTGATGTTTTTCAGGAATCTATCAATCAAAATAACTTTCTTTATCTACTTGCCTTTTCTTTTTCTTTTTAAATGTTTTTCACTTAATATCACTTAGCATATAGTTTAGCAGGTAAGGCCATGGGGTATACTCTAACTCATCTTAATTCGGCATAAGTTACACATCATCATTTTTTTCTCTTTCACTTTATGCTATCCAAATGAAATGGTTTAACCCATTTAACACATACTCCCTCCGTCCCATTATAAATGTCCTAGTTTGAATTTTCAAGTCTTTCTTTTGCAACTTTGACCGTAAATATTTTTTGTTCGTGCCATATAATATTTGATGAAAATTATATCAATGTAAAATACATTTAAAACCCAATCCATTCATATATTTTACATCAAATATTATATAACACAAACAAAAATATTGTCGGTCAATGTTAAACAAGAAAGACTTGAAAATTCAAACTAAGACACTTATAATGAGACGGAGGTAGTAATTAATATAACAAATCAATTAGTAATTAATACATATTGTTTCTTTTAACCGTTAAAAGCATAACCCATGGGCCTTTTTAACACATATAACACAAGTGAGGAGTAGTTTAATCCATCTTTAAAGTGTCATGTCACTTTAACCTATGTAGAGGTTAGAGTATACCCCATGGCCTAAAATCTAAGAAATGGGCTTAGCAATTAGTGATAATGTACTTATAGTCGGCTCGAACCTTAAAGATGAATAGTTACAACGCTTTATAACATAGTGCATATTTATATTGCAACATATTTCTTTGAGTTTCTATTTAAGTTATTGTTAAGTAACTGGTCTTAATGAACAAGACTATGATAACAAAATCTCAAACACAAAACATCGAAAGGAACAGACAAGCCTAAACTCAACAAGTTTAATGTACCAACCATTGGCGGACCTAAAAACACTAGGGTATTATAACAAACCATAAAATAAAAAGTAAAGGAAATAAAAGAAGGAAAATTCCATCCCACATTGGTGGAGGAAAGAAAAGGAGAGGATTCCACTATGGTATAAATAGGATTGCAAGTCTTTGTCTCACATCGCTAGATTATAAAACTAGTGAGCTCTTTATAAGAAAGAAAATTCATATGTTAATGTTCTTATAAGACATATCACACCCAGTGGTCCTAGCGGAGGGTGCGAAGCACCCAAACGCGCACGGGCGCAATGTGGCGCTTAGATGGCGCACTTTGCGATATGCAATGATCTATCAAGGTAACCCATCGCGTATCGCGACGTGGAGGTTACACAGACGGGACACGTCGCCTACCACGTGGCAGCCCTAGGGCTGATTAGGCAAGGCTATAAGATTCTCCGCGATACGCGACACCCTTTGCCTATGGCCATCGCGTATCGCGACAGGGTCCAAAATCAGTTATAAATAGAAAGCAAACGGGACATTCACAATTCGCTCAAACTTTTCTTTCTCTTTGAAATTTCACACATTATATATTAATACATATTAAGAGTATAATACCCGAGTCGTAACGATACCCTATCCGATCGAAAGAAATATACACGAATCCAAAAGCTATGACTGTTAAGGTATGACATTGTGTCATCGTGTAAAGTTTCTACTCTCGTGATTATCGTTATGATTATTGGTTTTATACTAATCTAGGTATACTACATTGTGTTTATTCTAGGTGCTTAATACCAAGAGGCGTTCTTTAATTATAAACTTACAAGGTGAGACATTCGATTTTTTATACAACTCACATTTGCGTGAGACAACTATTTTTCCGACACTGTCATGGTGATTTCAAAACCTACAAAACCCATGATAGATTGTCTAAATATTTTCAAAAGTATTTACAAAGTATTTAAAATACATTACAGTGATTAAGTCTCTGTAGACTTACGGGATGGTTACTATCGGTATTGTGGGGTTTTGTATACAAGGCTTACCTACTGGGCTATTACACGTTATTTATTGGACAAGTGTTAGCCAATAAGTAATATGACCACAGTCATAGATACGGTCGAGTGACAAATACCTTTCGGTAATTTGTAAGCAGGCAGATGTAAAAACATCTTAATGTTGTAACTGTAAAATGTGTCATTTACAAATAAATGTACTCACCATTATTTCTTGCTGATCAAATATTTTAAACATGTTTAAGGTGACTTGTTAAAAACAAAGGAATGATGCATGCGGGCTTCCAGCTTAAATAAGTGGCTTGTCACAAGAATAAAGAAACGTGTTTTGTAAATTAGGGTTTAACCCTATAAAACTTATGTTTGTATCAAAAGGGATTAAATTCCCGGTTTATCATAATAATAAACATCGTGTTTTTATAACTCTGATCATTTTTCCTAACTACGGTTCTGATGAAATTTTCCGCTGCAAAATAATTTAATAAGCACCGATACCACCAATCAATGTTCACGGCTTCCCTCCCAGGATATAGGAGTCGAGGGCTGTGACAGGTATGTCCCTAGTACTGTAACATCCCGAAATTTCTAAAGTAATATTTAATATATTATTTGTCGGGTGAAATAAACGAGTTAGTGGAACGATAATAATAATAGCAAAATATGAAGACTTAGTAGGATAGTTAGATGGGATTAGATAGGGACCAAAAAGGAAATATGGGCCTTCGGTCCATGGGCTTAAGGGAGTATAAATACCCCCTGAAACCTCAATCATTTCCATTCCATCCATTTATCCATCCTAATCTCTACACACCCCAAAACACACAACCCGAACCAAGATCCAAAGGCGAGGACTCGAGCTCGTTGGTGCTAGATCGTCGTGACGAACCAAAGCAACAAAACCAGCTTGTGTTTGTAGTTCGACTCATTTACGGTACGTTTATATCGAGAACTTGTTCGTTTAGGTTTGGATTAGTATAGAAATGATAGATCTGTGTTTGTATGGTAAAAACGAATCCTACGAAGCTAAACTTACTGAAAATGGTTAAGATTTGATGGGTTAATCGATTGATAAAAGAACCCGTAACCTATATGCCTAAATCGCACCCCTTAAACATCGATGTTAGGTCGATTTGATGGTTGGGGTTTGTAGGCGCTGGTCAGACGATCCCGTGGATACCTAAATCGAGTTATTTGGTTAAGAAACGAAGATAACTAAGGACGAACAGTAGCTGTAGCCGAAAACTTCGCCTGCAAGCTAAGTTCGCCTGATGAACTTCGCCTGCAAAGCTAAGTTCGCCTGATGACAACTTCGCCTAAAGCTAAGTTCGCCTAAGGTTTAACTTCGCCTAAAGCTAAGTTCGCATAAGGTTTAACTTCGCCTAAAGCTAAGTTCGCCTGATGACAACTTCGCCTGCAAAGCTAAGTTCGCCTAAGGTTTAACTTCGCCTAAAGCTAAGTTCGCCTAAGGTTTAACTTCGCCTAAAGCTAAGTTCGCCTGATGACAACTTCGCCTGCAAAGCTAAGTTCGCCTAAGGTTTAACTTCGCCTAAAGCTAAGTTCGCCTGATGACTGCCCCCGGACCCCCGTTCGTTGTGGGTAGTAATTAAGATTAGAAAGATGATATAAGTAGTGATAGTTAATTGATATGTATACTTGTTATACAGTCAGCCGTGCACAACTGAGGAAAAGGATTACGATTAACGGTGAACGTAACCGTGTTCAGGTGAGTTTCTAATATTCGAGGTATGAGGGTACCGAGCCCTAATAATACTCGAGGTATGATGTATGGTTGTATGGTAATGAAGAGGGAATCGAACCCTACTAATATTCGAGAACTAGGGAACCGAACCCTACTAATATTCGAGGAAATAGGGACCAGACCCTTATAATATCTGTGATGTTAGGGACCAGACCCTTATAATATCTGTGATGTTAGGGACCAGACCCTTATAATATCTATGAGGTTATAGGGCGAAAGGCTCTTTAAAACGTATGATTATGTATGTAAAGAAAGTATGAAGGTAAGAATGAAAGTATATGCAATTATGTGTGTATGAAAGAAAGTTAAGAGGTTAAGTATGAAATGTAAAAAAGTATTGTATGATTATGTGATTAACTAGAACTCACTCAGCGTAGCTGACTTTTAGTATGCACGCAGGTGAGTAGGATGAGGCAGCTCGCTTGAGGAGACACGTGGCACCGAATAAGAGGCTGGCATCGGAAGACTCAAGACGTTTAAGTTTAATGTTTCGTTAATTTTGAAAGACAAAATGATGTTTTAAGACAAGACGTGTTTTGTTATGAAATGTTTTATGAAAGCTTTTATATTCCGCGAATGTTTTAATTAACTCTGATATTTAGAACTGCGTTTATGAGTAAATCCAATACGAAAGTAGGGCTACCGGTAATGGGGCCTTACAAGTACCAACTTAGTAGACATGTGATTAGAGCTGCCAAGTGTGATGCCAATGTAGTTCTTATTAACGACATTCTTGACCAAAGGCAATAAGAGTCAATAGGTTGAGAACTTTTGATACCCGTAATGCCAATCACTTTTAAATACTCAGCAACCAGTTGAATTAAACCCACAACGGTAGTCAAGAATGTTAACTTGAGTTAGTAGTTAATCAATGTGCCCTTGTCACGAACTCTTGTTTTTTTTTTCTTTTGCATTGTGTAATAACCTTATTAATATCTTGGTAATTATTTGTGAGTTAATAAGCACATAAACATAACAACTAAGGCTGAGGGGTGTGGGGGGCGCGAGAGGGGGCGCGAGTGGGGGCGCCAGCCAATAATATTGTGACGTGTGGCAGAGAGAGAAACTTGATAAGATGGGTGTTGGTAGTGGTGCTCGCGCCCCGGGCCATGGTGTGGAGGGGCGCGAGAGGGGGCGCGAGCGGTTTTTTTTTTATTTTTTTATAAATGTATTAAAAAAACGTATTATTAAAAAAACTCATAAATTATTTAAAAAAACACACATTAATTAAAAAAACACATTAATATCTAAAAAAAAAATTAAAGTACTAAAAAAAAACATTATTCTTATTCTTCGGCTTGGTCTTCTTCGATCAACCTCTTCTGGATACGTTCCTTTTGTTTTTCCATCAGCATTTGGTCGACCGGATTTAGGTTACTGAAGTCTCTTGTAAGGAATTCCAAATCTCTCATTCTTTTTTTTTCCTTTTTGTCATTAGAGACCACCTCCATGGTTTTGTTGAATTTATTGAGGGATTCAACAAGATCGTTGATGTTTACGGCTTCCCCCTCAGCCGGTTTTTTGCCCCTGGCGTCCCTTCCCAATGGCCGCCTCCTCGGCGGTGAAGACGTTTCCTCCCCCGCAACGTTTAGGTCGAATCCAACCCGGCAATCCGACCCGGCGGAAGTGCTGTACGCTCCAGACGAACTAGTTTTAGTCCGTTTCGGCCCTACTTCCGCATCAAGGTCCGGCGCCACCAGCTCAACCCACTTAGAACACCTTCTCAACCTCTCCCACACCTTTACATCGTCCCACGTCTTCACCGTCCCATACCTCCGCAGGCACTCCTGCTTCCACTCTTCGACAGTGAAATTATAAACCGCCAAATCGTCACTGCCACTTGGTCTCATACGACCGGCGTTCCTGTTGAACAGATTAGTAAACAAGCCGACAAATTTTCTGATTTCGGTCCACCGACCCGAAATCATATCGGCGTTCCGCTCTGTACTCCCAACGAGCGAATAGAACGTCTCCCTAACCTTTGTCCAAAAGACCTTGCTCTTTTGGTAGTCCGCTGCAAAATGCATAAATAAATTTGTAAGTCATTTAACTTTTTTATTTAACTTTTTTATTAAAAATCATTTTTAAAAACGTTAAAACAATTACCGCAACGCCGATCCTCAGAAGTGACTATCCAAGCCCGACACAGGGCTTCCTTCTCATCCGATGACCACTGAGTGATTTTCCGTTTCGTCCTTCCGGTCGAAGCCGAACCCGACCCGTCCGTTGCAACTTGTTTTTTCCGGTGGACGCATCTTCTTTGTCCCGCAGCTTCACCTTCTGGTTCTGGTTCTTGTGTCTCCGGAACTACAAAGTTAGGAGACGGTTGTATGTTGGATGGTTGAAAGCCGGATGATTGTTGCGACCCCGAATAAAACATCGCTTGGTCCGGTGCCGACCATAAATCGTCGTAACTGTAATCTGAATCTAGGTTTGGGTACCAATTTCCAGCCATGTTTTTAAAAAAAGGTTTCGAAGATAGGGTGATTTTGGGTTTTGGGTGTGGTATGTGATATTGGTATGTGATATTGGTTTTGGGTGTGGTATGTGAGAATGGTTTTGGGTGTGGTATGTATTGGTTTAGGAATATATATGTGATATATAGAGGAATATATATAGAGGAAATTTTTTTTTTTTTTTAATACAAATTAATATGAGCCAACGGCTCTATTTACGCAACCCAAGAAGCCTTCACGCTCCCCCCAGCCGCTACCCCTCTTGCGCCTGCCTCTTTTTCCGCGCTCGCGCCCCTCTCGCGCCTCGGTGGTGTGGTGCTCGCGCCCCGGGGCGCGACTGGTTGGCCTCTTGCGCCCTTTCTAGCGCTCCACACCCCTCAGCCTAACAACTTAAAGAAAAATAGAAGCTACCCTTTTAAACAACTCAATTATTCAAATACTATAAGCCATAAAAAACTATTTAATATATGGATACACCTACGGGTACAAATTAAGGAATAAAGTGGACCCATCATAACATTATTTGCCAATCAATGGGCCTCCTAGAGTCCTAGTAGGTACATAGTGGACCCCATAGTATGTGTACTTTAAATTTTAATTTCTTACCTAATAAAATAGTTTAAAAATAATTAATAAACAAAATTTAAAAATAATATATTTTTAGTAACTTACGTAAAGTCACTATAATCTATACATACTTTTAAAGCAAAATAAGGTTTTCACTTGTCAACTTTCTAGCCCCTTTACATCAATGTCATCAATGCCTTTTATACTTATAACAATGATTGTTTTATATTTGTTTTTAATTTTTTATTTTTCGTGTTCTTTTGTTTGACATGCTGTTAATCTATGTTCTAGATAAAAATTATGTTCATCCATCGACGGTATCAAAATCGGAGATTCCATGGTTAAAAAAGATATTTGTTATTTTCTGGTAAGACATTCAATTTTTCCGGTTACAAATTAAAAACCAAATATTCTATATTATCAACATTAATATTCTACTTTATAATTTCATGTCAATGCCAAGACTAATAGATGTTCATTTCTCTTGAAATTTTACAAAAAAATCCGACATACCATGGTCATTCTCACAATATCGTTTTTCCGGTAACATTAACTATAATTCAAAAATCCATAATATCAATATTAATTATCGATTTTATTATTTTAAGTTATTCTCCGACTCATATAATATAATTTCACGATTGAGCAAGATTTTATAAGATGTATTTTTAATATATGTTCATGTATAGATTTTTTTTTGAATATTCATGTATTTCAATATTTCAATTTCATAAATTTTAGTTAAAAGCAAATATTAATGTATACCTTGATGTATATTTTGTTTTCCGACGCCTTAATAAATGACACAATTAACTATTCCATTAATTCAAATTAAGTTTGACTTTCATAATTTGTGGTCATAACCGAATTCTCATTTTATATACATTGACTTTCTCAATTAAGTATTTCCTAATTTTGTTGGTTAGTACAATCTATTTCATTCACATTTTATACACAATTTATTTCCTTAATTTTTAAAGAAAACCGATTTTACAAATTAACTTTATTTTTTTCCTCATTTACTATTTGACCATATCAATGCTAATTATAAAATAACATTTACACATACATAGAACTTTGTTACTACCTTTTATAATATAATTATTGTATTCCCTTTTATATAAAAATTTAAATCTTAACGAAATAAGAATTAATTTAAAATCATTTCACCCAACTCAAAGTTAATATGAGTTTACCGTAAATGTATATAGTTTTGATATATCATAAAAACTTAATTTTAAATTAATTATCCATAATTTACTTAATAATAATTTCTCTAAAATTAAATGTCCATAATCTATAAATAATAATACATAATAACAAGTTTACTAATTTACATAAATAAGTAAATCAAGGTATCGAATTTATCTATGGTATCTCTATAAATTTTTGGTATATGATTTAAATTTGAATTTGAATTTCTAATTAATGCCCATACTAATTGTTTGACTAACATTTACACGGAATATTAACATGTTTCCTATTTAAATGGTTTCCTTTAATTGTTTGACTAACATTTTAATTTTGAATTAATGTTTATTCGTTCCTTCACTTTTGTATATCTAACTGTTTTCCCAATATTATATCTACTATAATTATAAATTATAAATTAATGGTCCATAATCGGTAGATAAATAATAAGTTTACTAATTTACATAAATAAGTAAATGAAGGTCTCGATTTTCTCTATAGTATTTCTCTACATTTTTGGTATATGATTTAAATTTGAATTTCTATTTCATGTCCATAATAATTGTTTGTCAAACGTAATTGTTTCTATACATGTTTTCCATTATTATATTGACTATAACCGTATCTTAATAATTACAAAAAAATATAATTCAGATTATGTTAAATTATTAAAATTATACTTTACAAGTATGTTATTACTTTTACTGTTTTTTGTTCTAAATATTTCAAAAAGTACTACTTTCTAAGACAAATCCACGAAACAGAAAATACACTCATTTGATTATAAAACATAATCTGCTACACAAATATGAATGATTATAAAACATAATATGTGACACTAATATACTTCTTACCATAAATAATTTATTTCTGTATATTATATTATAATTTGTCTATGGTATTTCTCTACATTTTTTGTATATGATTTAAATTTGAATTTCTAATTAATGTCTATAATAATGGGTTGACCAACATTTACATGGAATATATAT
Organism: Bidens hawaiensis; assembly: GCF_021521415.1. Classification (NCBI taxonomy): domain Eukaryota; kingdom Viridiplantae; phylum Streptophyta; class Magnoliopsida; order Asterales; family Asteraceae; genus Bidens; species Bidens hawaiensis. The sequence continues at coordinate 133,139 of NW_027496809.1, forward strand.
CAGCAGGTTTCCGATTTAAACCATATTTTTATTTGAAATATATGTTTGACTAACATATTAATGCCATGTTTATACTTTCCGACATTTTTTTATATCCAACTGTTTTTCCAATATTATATTTACTATAACCATATTTTTATAATTACAAAAAAATCTCATTCAGATTATGTTATATTTAGACATTATTAAAATTATACTTTATAAGTATGTTATTTTTGTTATAAAATTACAAGTTACCGTTCATACTATTACAAATTCAAATTTCGTTCTAAATGTTAAACAACTCAGAATTTCAATTCTTTATTTTTGTTTACCGTAATTGTATATAGCTTTTAGTTATTTCCATTTTTATAAACTCATTCCTTAATATGGTTTGACTGAATAATAACCTAATTATCTCATTATTACAATTTATATGGTTGACTTTCTTTATTTGTTAAAAAAACTGAATGAAGAAGTTATAAATTAAATAAATTTCCGACCGATTTAAGTATTTGACCATTCACATTATATCATTTTTGACTATTCATATTAAATCGTTTTAAATTTTAGATAACATTTACATAGTAAATATAACTTTCTTGAAATATATCAACATGATTTAAGTACTTTAAAATTTAAGATTTGCACTCACAAATTATGTCCATATAAAAATTAACATACATGTATTTTGACTATTGTAACGTTTTTAATTAAAAATTCTCTTACAATCCATTATTATGTTATTAAGAGTTACTAATAGTGTTGAAAATAGTAACCGTAAATTTTATAATGTTCTTTAGGTGAAGCATAATTTATGCATGTTTATACATATAATTGTGTATTTATCAATAGTAATAATTTAGAATTTAATTATGTTTTGCCCGAAATCAAATAATTAATTTGTATTAATTGTATTAAGTTTGCTTCAAGCAAAAGAAAAAACAGTGGACAAATTTTGGATTTTAAAAAATACATATATATTATGTTGACATTTTGAAGTCAAAATATGACATTATAAAATTAAAAGTTAGACCTTTTAATTCAAACATGGTTTGTTATTTTTTTTCCCAAGATGGTAGGTTACTAACTATAAATTTTTCAAGCTGGTAATATTTAATTCAAACATGGTTTGTAATAAATGATTTGAATTGATGTGCAAATAAACACGGGTACCATCTTAGAGTAATAAATATTACAGTTATTGATTCGTAATAAATGTCTTAGATAAAGTTCATCTTTTGAATCAACATTGAGATAAAAGTTTTGTTGAATCGACATTGTAGAATTGTTTTATTGATTTGGAGACTAATTTCTTTGTTTTCTTATTATTGTACTAATGATATAAGTTATAAAATATTTTAACTTTTCATTTATCTTTGTTAGTCTTTGTATGTTTTTGTATTTAATTCAAATAAGTTATGATGTCTTATAATTCAAGTAAAAGTATCATTTATTTATAAGTACAACATTTGCATTTCATTAAATTTATATGATGTTACATATATATCATGTTTTTAAATATGTTGTACCGTGTGTAACACGGGTACTATCCTAAATCAATATTGGAATCCAATGATCAGTTTCTTTTAAGATATTTGGATCACTTAAAGCTTTCTAATGTTATAAAAGAAATGACACATTTGAATTTGGAAAAAGAAGTTAGTGATAAATGTTTTTCAAGATGGTAATATTTAATTCAAACATGGTTTGTAATAAATGATTTAAATTGATGTGCAAATAAACACGGGTACCATCTTAGAGTAATAAATATTACAGTTATTGATGTGTAATAAATGTCTTAGATAGAGTTTCTTTTAAATCAACATTGAGATAAAAGTTTTGTTGAATCGACATTGTAGATTGTTTTATTGTTTTGGATACTAATTTCTTTGTTTGCTTATTATTGTACTAATGATATAAGTTATTAAATATTTTAACTTTTCAATTATCTTTGTTAGTTGTCACAGCCCCCGACCCCTATGCCCCCGACCCCTATACCCTGGGAGGGAAGCCGTGAACATTGATTGGTGGTATCGGTGTTTATTAAATTATTTTGCAGCAGAAAATTTCATCAGAACCGTAGTTAGGAAAAATGATCAGAGTTATAAAAACACCATGATTATTATTATGATAAACCGGGAATTTAATCCCTTTTGATACAAACATAAGTTTTATAGGGTTAAACCCTTATTTACAAAACACGTTTCTTTATTCTGGTGACAAACCACTTATTTAAGCTGGAAGCCCGGAAGCATCATTCCTTTGTCTCTAACAAGTCACCTGAAACATGTTTAAAATATTTGATCAACAAGAAATACCGGTGAGTACATTCATTTGAAAATGACACAGTTTACAGTTACAGCATTAAGATGTTTTTACATCTGCCTGCTTACAAATTACCGAAAGGTACTTTTCACTCGACCGTATCTATGACTGTGGTCATATTACTTATTGGCTAACACTTGTCCAAAAAGTAACGTGTAATAGCCCAGTAGGCAAGTCTTGTATACAAAACCCCACAATACCGATAGTAACCATTCCGTAAGTCTACAGAGACTTAATCACTGTAATGTATTTTAAATACTTTGTAAATACTTTTGAAAATATTTAGACAATCTATCATGGGTTTTGTAGGTTTTGAAATCACCATGACAGCGTCGGAAAAATAGTTGTCTCACGCAAATGTGAGTTGTACAAAAACTCGAATGTGTCACCTTGTAAGTTTATAATTAAATAACACCTCCTGGTATTAAGCACATAGGATAAACACAATGTAATATAACTAGATTAGTATAAAACCAACAATCATAACGATAATCATGAGAGTAGAAACTTTACATGATAGCACAATGTCATACCTTAACAGGTAGAGCTTTTGGATTCGTGTATATTAGTTTCTTTCGACTGGATAGGATATCGCTACAAAAACTCGGTATTATACCCTTAATATATATATATATTAATATGTGTGTGAAAATAGAGAGAATTCAGAAATTTTGAACAAGAATTGAAGTCCGGTTGCCAACCTATTTATAGCAGATTTTGGCCTATGGACATCGCGTATCGCGAAGAATCTCGTAGCCTAGACGAGTCAGCTCTAGGCACGCCACGTGGCATGCAACGTGTCATCCGGCGTAACTTCCACGTCGCGGCCCTTAATGCGGCTCGCGGCGATGCGAGCGTGCGAAGTGCGCCATCAAAGCGCCCATTGCACTTCGCCCGAGCCCGTGCCCGTGCCCGTGCCCATGCGCGTTCGGGTGCTTCGCACCCTCCGTTAGGACCACTGGGTGTGATATGCCTTATAAGAACATTAACATATAAATTTTCTTTCTTATAAAGAGCTCATTAGTTTGTTAATCTAGCGATGTGGGACAAGAATTTACAAACCTATTTATACTATGGTGGTACCTTTTCCATTTCTTTCCTCCACCAATGTGGGATGGAATTTTCCTTCTTTCATTTCCTTACTTTCATTTTATGGTTTGTTATAGTCTCCCTCCTTATTTTGAATCTCGTCATCGAGATTTGGTTGGAATAAGTGTGGGTAGTTCCATTTCATTTCGGATTCCAATTTCAAGTATATTCTGGTCCACATTTTAAATCCCACTTCACTTTGACCAGAACTATTCTTTTATGCTTGAGATTCTTGATCTTTCTATCTTCAATTTGCAAAGGTTTCTCAATAAATTTCAACTTTTCATTTACCTTTATATCTTGAAGGGGTACTTCTAGTGTTTTATCAATTAAGCATTTTCTTAAGTTACTTACATGAAATACATCATGTATACCTGACGTTTCCTCTGGTAATTCTAGCTGATATGCTACTGGTCCAATTCGTTTAATAATTTGAAATGGTCCAACAAATCTTGGACTTAACTTTCCTCTCTTACCGAATCAGATTACTCCTTTCCATGGAGACACTTTTAGTAGCACTTTATCTCCAACTTGGAATTCCAATGGTTTGCGTCGATGATCCACATAAATTTTCTGACGATCTCTTGCAGTTTTTAATCTTTCCTTAACTTGATTTATCTTATCAGTACTTTCTTGTATGATTTCAGGACCTGATAATTGTTTTCCTTCTATTTCTTCCCAACATACTGGAGTTCTGCACCTTCGTCCATAAAGGGCTTCAAATGGGGCAGCATTAATACTTGTATGATAACTGTTATTATAGGAGAATTCTATTAGTGGTAAATGGTCATCCCAATTTCCACCAAAATCTATTACACATGCTCTTAGCATGTCTTCCAATGTTTGTATGGTCCTTTCACTTTGACCATCAGTCTGTGGATGGTATGTTGTGCTCAAGTTTAATTTTGTTCCCATAGCTACTTGGAAACTTTTCCAAAAATGAGAAGTAAAACGACCATCCCAATCCGATACAATGGATAATGGAACTCCATGCAATGAGAAAACTTTGTCCACATACAACTTAGCTAATTGTTCCATTTTGGAAGTTTCCTTCATTGGTATGAAATGAGCTGATTTTGTTAATCTATCCACAATCACCCAAATTGTGTCATTACCTCTTCTTGTGGTAGGTAATTTGGTAACCAAATCCATTGTTATTAATTCCAATTTTCATTCTGGCATTTCTAATTGTTGAAGTAATCCTGATGGCTTTTGATGTTCCGCTTTAACTTGTGAACAAGTTAAGCATTTTGAAACATAACTGGTTATGTCCTTTGTCATTCCTATCCACCAATAGATTTTCTTCAAATCTTGATACATTTTATCTCTTTCAGGATGCATTGTGTATTTGGAGTTATGGGATTCTTCGAGAATCTTTTCTCGTAATCCTCCTATAATTGGTATCCAGATCCTGTTCCCCATTCGGAGAATTTCAACATTTCCTTTGACAAGTAGATCAATGGTACCATTTCTTTTCTCATCAGCAATTTTATTTTCTTCTATTGCTTGTTTTTGAGCATTCTTTACTTCATCAATTAAATTGATTTGAAGTTCTAACCTTAGAGCTCACACTCTTTTAGGTTTCTCATGCTCTTTTCTACTTAATGCATCGGCTACTATATTTGTCTTACCTTCACGGTATAGGATTTCACAATCATAATCGCTAAGAATTTCCATCCAGCGTCTTTGCCTCATGTTAAGCTCCTTTTTCCCAAAGATATATTTTAAACTTTTATGATCTGTGAATACAGTAAACTTACTACCATATAGATAGTGTCTCCAGATCTTTAGGGCAAAAATTATTTCTCCCAATTCTAAGTCATGTGTTGTGTAATTCTCTTCATGCTTCTTTAATTGTCTAGATGCGTAAGCAATAACTTTTTCACGTTGCATTAGTACACATCCCAATCCTGATTTAGAAGCATCACAACAAACGGTGAAATCTTCAGTTCCTTCTGGTAGTGCAAGTATTGGGGCATTTGTTAACTTTTGCTTCAAAGTTATAAAAGCTTCTTCTTGCTTAGGTCCCCATTCAAACTTGACATTCTTAGACGTTAACTTGGTTAACGAAACTGCTATTCGGGAAAAATTTTGAATGAAGCGTCTATAGTTTCCTGCTAATCCTAAGAAACTTCGGATTTCTGCAGGAGTTTTAGGAATTTCCCAACTAGTAATAGCTTCTATTTTGGAATGGTCCACGTGAATACCTTCATGGTTAATCAAGTGTCCTAGAAACTGTACTTCTTGTAACCATAATTCACACTTTGAGAATTTAGCGTAAAGCTTCTCTTTTCTCAATAGTGTCAAAAGTGTATGAAGATTTTTAACATGATCTTCACTGGTTTTGGAATAAATAAGTATATCGTCTATAAAAAGGATTACAAATTTATCCAAATATGATTTACATATTCGGTTCATCATATTCATAAATGCAGCTGGTGCATTGGTTAAACCAAATGGCATGACTGTAAACTCATAATGGCCATATCTTGTCCTAAAAGCTGTTTTAGGAACATCTTCTTCTTGCACATTTAATTGATGGTATCCTGAGCGTGAATCGATTTTAGAAAAATATCGAGCTCCTTGGAGTTGATCAAATAAATCATCAATTCTCGGTAAAGGATACAGATTCTTAACTGTGACTTTATTCAATTCTCTATAATCGATACACATACGTATCGACCCATCTTTCTTTTTGACAAACAATACTTGTGCTCCCCAAGGTGATGAGCTAGGTCGTATGAAACCTTTCTCTAGCAATTCCTCTAATTGCTTTTTTAATTCTAACATCTCTGTTGGCGCTAACCGGTATGGTGCTTTAGCAACTGGCGCTATTCCTGGTATTATATGAATTCTAAATTCAACTTCACGATTAGGCGATCGTCCAGGTAAATCTTCTGGAAAAACATCAGGATATTCCGATACTACCGAAATTTCTTTTAGCTCTTTTCCTTTGGCGCTAATGATTACAGAAATCATATATACTACACCTTGCTTCCTTAGATAGCTTGCCGCTTTCATTACTGATATAAACTTTCTAGGCTTGAGCATCTTATCTCTTTGAATTGTAATAATTTCTCCTGTTGGCGAGCGAATTTCAACAGAATTTGTATTACAGAGGCTTCGAGCATGATTGGCGGCTAACCAGTCCATTCCTAATATAACATCGAATCCAGCCATATTCATTGGGAGTAAATTTGCTTTAAACTGGTGGCCTAGTAAGTTTATGTTTTCTTCTTGGAGTACTTCATGAATATGAATGGAATTTCCATTTGCCGTCTCTACTGTGCAGACTTGATGGAGTTTGGTTAATGGTTGATTTAAGGCCTTGGAAAACTTCGTGTTTATAAAACTTTGGTTTGCTCCGGAATCAAACAATACTTTAGCGTAAACGTTATTAACAAGGAACGTACCCGCAATGATGTCCGGAATCATTGCTGCTTCTTGTGCAGTGAGCTGAAAAGCTCGTGCATTCTTGTTAGGTCCATCTGTGTTCTTTGCTTTGTTGTCAGGCACCTTTGTCAGCTTTGGACATTCTGGACGGATGTGGCCAGGTTCTCTGCAGTTGTAGCAAACACGACTTTCCTTTCTTCTACATTCTTCATCCGTATGTCCAGCCATTTTGCAATAATTGCAATACTTAGTTTTCTTAAAAGCACATTTCCCTGAATGCCTTTTTCTGCAAGTTCTACAGAAAGGATGAGCATAAGATTGCCCCGTTCCTTTCTTCCAGAATTCTTGGGTAATCTTTTGGGCTAGATCTTTCTTTTTGTTTTCTTCCTGAGTTCGGACTAATCCGTCTGTTAGGGTATTTGCTAGCTCAACTGTTTCTTCAATAGTCTGAGGTCTAGCTGACTTTACCAGATCACGGATTTCACTTACTAATCCCCAAATATAACGAGAAATTAGTACTGACTCTGGCGAAGCCAAAGCCGATACCATTCTCGCATATTCGAAGAATTTTGTCGTATACTCACGACACTTCACACCTTCCATCTTGTGGTTTAAGAACATAGTAGCAATATTTTCTCTTTCATGAGGAGGACAAAATTTCCTTTCTACTATTTCTTTAAACTCTTCCCAGGTCACAGTATAAACAACATTGTTTCCCTTTGACTGGAGGATTGTGTTTCACCATTCTATTGCTTCATTAACGAAGAGATTAGAAGCATATAATATTTTATCTTCTTCAGCACATTTGCTGATTCTTATAATGGCTTCCGTCTTTTCTAACCAGCTAATGTTGCAATTGATCCTTCATTTCCAGAGAATTCGGTTGGCTAACAAGCCAAGAAATCCTTGTAAGTACAACCGCGAACTTTTGGCTTTTTGGGTAATGTGTTTCTACCTCCTCCATTCACACTGTTACTAGCCACAGTGTTAGACTTTCGCTTATTACTCTCTTTCTTATGCCTAATTACAGAAATGGGTTGCTTAATAGCATCAGAAATTAAAGGAATTGCTTCCGCGATTTTCTGAGCTATCATATTTTCAATAGCATTCATATTCAGATGAGTTCTTGATTGGAATTTTCATGATTGTTCTCATTTTCTTGATTGTGCTCGTTTTCGTGATTAGAACTAGCTTCATTTGACATCTGAATTACATACAAGAAAGGATTTATTAATATCGTAATTAAATAATAAAGTAAGCAAAATATTAATAACACATAAGCATAAATAACACATAGGCACAAAATATGTCAAAATCGTCGATCTTTGCGACATTTACTCTTTTTATATATATGCATCACTAAATTTTACATCTATACACTATATATATGCGTCACTACACACCTTTCTTACATACATTCTTTTTTTTTATCAAAGAAATTACGATAATGAACATATAAATATTATATATATATGGCTTTATATGTATGATTCTCGGTCGTAGTATTTCCAGGTTAAATTCTCCCTCATATTTCTTATTCTATTCCTAGTATCAATTAATTCTTCCCCATAATGGCGGGGCTCAGCCGTCATTTCCGGTGTCATGGTGGGGTAGTTTGCGGTTTCCGCATGGAACAGTGCATACGGATTGTTCATCATTGTTTGATATTGCCAATCGTTCGTCCATCATTCTTCCATTTGAGCTTGACTGATAATATCATCATGGGGAAATGTATTATTTGGGTTTTGAGTTGGCATATTCGGATTGCTGGAGCTTCCTGCACCTATATCATTGAATATGGGTTGAAAGATTTCACATTCATCTAGGCATCTGCCTAGTCGCTCCTCCATTGGTATTGTTGACATGGGTGGTGGTAAAGTTGGTGGTGGTTCTATTGGTTGTTGTTGAGTTGGTTGTTCGGGTTGTGGTTGAGTTGGTTGTTCAGGTTGTAGTTGAGTTGGTTGTTCGGGTTGTGGTTGAATTGGTTGTTTGATTGTGGTTTTTCCTTTCTTATTTCTTCTCAATTCTCGTTTCCAGTTTTTGAGCCTTCTTCTTCTTTTAGGCTTTGGTTTTTCTACAGGTAGGGCTTGAAAGATCATGGGTTCAGGTTGTTGTTGACTAGATTCTCCTTCTTCTATATCCGTGGAGTTAACGGATATGTTTCAAAAGCATCAACTAGCTCACTCATGCTGTTAATCAAAAATTATAAAACAACGAATTCCAAAGGAAAATAGTATTTATTTTCACGTGTGGTTAAAACCTTATTTTTATGATTAACACATAGGTTAATGCATGTATTTCCTAACATTAATTTTTTTAAGATTAGGTATTATTAGAATACTCATATTGCTTAAACAAGTGGCTCCGATACCACTTCAGCTGTCACAGCCCCCGACCCCTATACCCTAGGAGGGAAGCCGTGAACATTGATTAGTGGTATCGGTGTTTATTAAATTATTTTGCAGCGGAAAATTTCATCAGAACCGTAGTTAGGAAAAATGATCAGAGTTATAAAACACCATGATTATTATTATGATAAACCGGGAATTTAATCCCTTTTGATACAAACATAAGTTTTATAGGGTTAAGCCCTTATTTACAAAAGACGTTTCTTTATTCTGGTGACAAGTGTGACACTCGACAATTTCAGGTTAACTCCGTTAATTCAAACTCCGTCGATTCAAACTTAAGATCACTTGATCTATAACGCATATCTCATTACATTTAAACTTGGGTTTTAAATGACGCTTGACAATCACTACACATGTAGTCTTTCGGGATTGCACCGAAACGCAAACGAGTTGACTCAAACCATTGGTGAACAAACGACAAACATCAAAACAATAATTATTTGATAATTATGTGTTAGGTTTATGTATTATTTGATATTTATATGTAGATTCTTAACTCAAGAAGCAAGAACAAATTGTGTACACTAGAAAAGTAATAACTAAAAGAGGAGGGACTATTGTGTAACATATTATTATTAAATAATAACAAAAAACCCTAACCTCTTCCCTCCCCTCCCAAACCCGATCGGCCCCCTCCCTCACACCCTCTTGCGACGGCAGCCACCACCACCACCATATCACTTCCGTTTGACCTTGTTTTTCATAATCGGAGCATCCCGCACTTGTTTCTAGGTCATCCCTCACCTTCCTCTTGCTCGTTTATGCGTTTTTAAGGTATAAACATAAACCCTAATTTTCGAAAATCATGTGTTAAGTGTTCATATGCTTTGTTTGGATTAGATGATGCTTGATTATGCTTCGGTTGTTGATTTAAATGATCATGTGTGATTTTGTTCGGAGAAAGATTGTTATATCATGGATTTTTCGTAAACCCTAGAGGGTTTACTACTGATTTTTATGGATTACAATGTTTATTGCATGTTTGGGGATGTGTTGTATGCTTAGGACGCATGCTAGACAAATTTGTGTGCTTGCTGATTTTTGACAGAAGAGATAGTTAAACTTGAACGAGGTGTAACTTGTTAAATATGAAACCAAACTGGACTATTTATGAGTCTAAAAGGTAGTACTCTGAGTCTAGTTTACAGAAAACCCAACCACGCCTGATTTGGAGGTGTTTTGGTTGCTCAAACGATTTAAATGTGATCAAAGGTCAAAACTGGTACTGGACAGATTGTTAAGTTTATGTTTAGACGACTGTAACTGAATGTTAAGTTGGTAATTAGTCGAAATTATTAACACCACAGTGTACTAGGTTGAGTCTAGTTTCTATAAAGTCCAAGTTTGTAATTTTTGGACGTGTAAAAGTTAACTTTTATTATTTTACAAACTGAAGTGCAAGTCTGAATTGTGAGGTCTGCTGTTAGGCTGTTTTGTAATTATCATATCTCATAAACTACAAGATCAAATGGGTTGGTTCCACTTCTGGAAGTTAACATGTTGAGTTAAAAACTTAACCCAATTGGTCTTGTATTAATTGGAATTACCATTTAACGGGAATAACAAATATCATTCTGTTGCGCATGATTTTGACTGCTGTGAGTTTACTGTAATGTTTTGGTCTTTGTGAGAAAAATATGTGCAATAAAAATACAATAAAAATAGTTCTGGAAACCTACCTCATGTGTGCTTTTTTGACTATATTTGGTGAATTAATTGATGTAAGGCCCCGTTACCGGTAGCCCTACTTTCGTGTTGGATTTACTCATAAACACAGTTCTAAATATCAGAGTTAACTAAAACATTTACGCGGAATATAAAACTTTCATAAAACATTACATAATTCATAGCTAGTCTCAAACATTCTTTGTCTTTCAATATTAAAGCATTAAAATTAAAGCATCATAAGTCTTCAGATGCCAGACTCTTGTTCAATGCCACGTGTCTCCTCAAGCGAGCTGCCTCATCCTACTCACCTGCGTGCATACTAAAAGTCAGCTACGCTGAGTGAGTTCTAGTTAATCATACACTATACAGTACACATAAACTTATATTCTTTCATTCATACTTTCATACTTTCATACTTTCATTCTTTCATACTTTGATTCTTTCCTTTGTATTAACTTACCTTCATATCTTACGTTATAAAGAGCATTACGCCCTACATTCCTCGAGTATTATTAGGGCTCGGTACCCTCCTTCCTCGAGTATTGTTAGAGCTCGGTACCCTCCTTCCTCGAGTATTATTAGGGCTCGGTACCCTCCTTCCTCGAGTATTATTAGGGCTCGGTACCCTCTTTCCACGAGTATTATTAGGGCTCGGTTTCCCTCTTTCCACGAGTATTATTAGGGCTCGGTTTCCCTCTTTCCTCGAATATTAGTAGGGTTCGGTTCCCTAGTTCTCGAATATTAGTAGGGTTCGATTCCCTCTTCGTTACCATACAACCATACATCATACCTCGAGTATTATTAGGGCTCGGTACCCTTTTCGTAACCATACAACCATGCAACCGTCAATTCCTTCTTTTATTAACTTTATCACGTTCATACACATAAGCATACATATCATACTTACCTTACACATAGCGTTACAACCTGACAGTACGTGCAATATCCGAAGATCGTTCACGTACCATCAAGCAATCATTCATACATATCATATCATTCACATAAGGCATACACTTATCTCTTAGGATAAGTGTATTAACAAACATATTGAGTATGCACACAGCCCCGAAAACATAACACATAAATGGGGCTAGAAACTCACCTGAACACGGTTACGTTCACCGTTAATCGTAATCCCTTTCTTCAGTTGTGCACGGCTGACTGTATAACAAGTATACGTATCAATTAGCTATCACTTCTCATAATGTATTTCTATCTTTATATGACCCACAGCGAACGGGGGTCCGGGGGCAGCGCCCCTGGCAACGGGGTCTAGGGGCGGCAGCCCCTAGCAGTGTCCAAGGGGCAGAGCCCCTGGCTGGGGTCGAGCTGCCAGGTCAGCTTGGAAAAATTTTATTTCCATTAACTGTCTTAACACATTTTTCATTAGATTTTTAATTTATTTTCTAATCGAACTTGACTTTAGGCGAAGTTAACCCTCGGGCGAACTTTGCTCTAGGCGAAGTTAACCTTAGGCGAACTTAGCTTTAGGCGAAGTTACCAGCTAGGCGAACTTAGCTTTACAGCGAAGTTGCCATCAGGCGAACTTGGCTTCAGGCGAAGTTACCAGTTAGGCGAACTTAATTTTACAGCGAAGTTGCCATCAGGCGAACTTAGCTTGCAGGCGAAGTTTATCAGGCGAACTTAGCTTGCAGGCGAAGTTCATCGCTTTGAAGGCGAAGTTGCCCAGTTGCAGGCGAAGTTGTCCAGATCAGCCGCTGTTCGGTTTCTGACCAGCATTTCGAGCGATTTTAACACCCTTGCTATGGTTCAACATCACCCACTACGCTTCCCGACCATTTTCGGTCGCTTATACACTAAAAAGCTTGGATCTTTAAACTTCAAAGATCAAGAATCATACCTTTTTGAGCTTGTTAGGATCTCGTTTAACTTGTTAAAACACTAATAGCTCTATCTCTCTCTTGGATCTGCCCGGTTCTTCCCATGGTCCGGCCGGCGAAGTGTGGTGTGTGGTGTGTGTGTTTTTCTTTTTTGGAGTATTAGAAAATGAAAGGAATGAAAGATATATTGGGTTTAGGGGATATTTATATCCCTTAGATCCCATTCTCATTTAACCCATCTCAATTAATCTAAGTCCATGATCCGCTCCTTACCCGATATTAATTAATAACGCGAAATCACTAAACATAGCTTTCTTTATTCATCATTAAAATTTTAGGATGTTACAATTGATATGTTATGATCTGTTGAATAGAGTAATCTTTCAAGTAGAAATCTCTCTTGATAAAACTAACTGCTGAACTATGTAAAATACATGAAACGTGCTTGTTGTTAGATAATTGCTATGTTTTGACTAAATTTCCCTTATGGGGAATAATTGCTAGTAATGTACAATATTAATACTTGACACGTAAGTAGTTGTTTACACATGTAACATGTCACCAATGTGTTTGTCAAGTCACACTTTATTCACAAACGAAACACGAAACGTATCGCATGCATAGGTATTATGTGCCGAGTCTAGAGACTCAATAATAGTTCCAACACTTAGAAAATCTCATTCTTGTTTTAGAGCGCTAGTGGGGATTTTCTGTGACGCGTATCTCTCGGTTGACTTGTTTTTGAATTCTTCGCAAACAGTGAGTTTCACGTTCCCCTTTTACTCTTTTAAACGCTTTTTATTTGGGGGAGATAACATACTCCAAAACGCTTTAGATTTTGTTATTAATTATATATCACTTGTAAGGCTAAGTGGCAAACGAACCAACTAAAGTCCTTCATAACATCGAACCGTTTAGTATTTGTATAATAGCGAGTCACTGTTGAGTAGTACTACTGGGTTTGACAAACCCCACCCAACTCTAAACTCGACGGCAGGTCGAGTGGGTGTAATCTTGGCTAACACATTTTCCATGGTCGTGGTAGACATGGTGGCAAGGCAATTGATAAACAGTCAGCTTCGGTGTCGAACACTTAGTAATACTTGTTTTATAGGCTAGCTACCTATCGATATATAATTGACATAACATTATCTGGTAACGCAAACGCAAAATGTAAACGCAAACGCAAACGCTTTATTTATATAAACTTGTGAACTCACCAACCCTGTGTTGACACTTTTAGTATGTTATTCTCAGGTAGCCGAGGCGGGTGCGCGGTATAGGAACATGCATTCATTGAATACCATCGTTTTGAAAAACTTGTTTTAAACTTTTATTCATTGGGTTTTTAAGTCGTCCTGCGTGACGCAACACTTGGTTTATGATTTACGCTTCCGCACTTATTTAAACTAAATGTTTCGTGGTTTGAAAACTTTATTATGGGGTTTGATTATAACTAATGATTCCGATCCTGTTAGTTCATACCCTCTGAGGGTAAAACTCTGTAGTGGATTTTGAGGGTGTGACAATAATTGACATAACATTATCTGGTAACGCAAACACAAAACGTAAACGCACACGCAAACGCTTTATTTATATAAACTTGTGAACTCACCAACCCTGTGTTGACACTTTTAGTATGTTATTCTCAGGTAGCCGAGGCGGGCGCGCGGTATAGGAACATGCATTTCAGTGAACTCTATCGTTTTTGCAAACTTGTTTTTAAACTGTTATTAATTGGGTTTTTAAGTCGTCCTGCGTGACGCAACACTCGGTTTATGAATTTACGCTTCCGCACTCATTTAAACTTTAATGTTTTCGTGGTTTGAAAAAATTATTTATGGTGTTTGATTATAACTAATGATTCCGATCCTGTTAGTTCACACCCTCTGACGGTAAAACTCCGTAGTGGATTTTGAGGTTGTGACAGATTGGTATCAGAGCCATTGGTTATAGCGAACTAGAATTTGCATGCTTACTAGATTATAACCGCAACGACCCATTAGTTATAATTTTTACGCACTGCATATATATATATATATATATATATTTTATTTAGTCTTTCGTTATCCTTATCTCTTTACCTCATTCACTCATACGCGTGCATACACGACTTACCTGTAGGGATGTCGACGCCACCATTATCATCGTCCGACCAGGTGACTCATGCCCATGGAAAGGAACCGCAGCTACCTACCTCGTCGCCACCCCGAGTAGCCCTGGAACTAGAAGCCCCTGCACCGAAGAGGTATCGTCTATCTGGAGGCATGTACGATGACGACGTTAGCTGGGATTGGTACCCGAGTCTGATCAGGCGTATGATTTATCGCGAGCAAATCCCCCCACTACCTCACCCGAGCCGTCCTGCATACCCCAACACCCTACCACCCATAACCGAACCAATAGAACGTGTTCTCGCAGCTGTTGTTTCTTGTTTAGAGCGTGACGCGGGTTTTATGCGCTCGGCGAGAGTGAACGTTTCCTGATTGATAAGAGATGGAACCGAGGCTAGGGAGGAAATTTCCCGCCTGAAAGCGGCTATGAAGGAAGTGCAGGATGCTAATGATCAGCAGATGAAGATTATGAGAAAAATGCAAGCAGAGATGATAGATTTGCAAGAGCAACTCCTTGTGGCGAGATCCCGGACAGAGATAGCTCTAGAGCGTTGTGATATCTTACAGACGCAAATTGCCCAGAACGCAGCAGAACCTGAGGAAGAACCTGAGGAGGAACCCGAGGAAGATCCCGAGGAGGAACCCGAAGAGGAACCGGAGGAAGAACCGGCTGAGCCGGAGGCACACTCAGAGGTGTCCTCAGACGATGACATCCGAGAATGATAACACCTAGATGGAGGGGTTGTCTCCATCCAAACTATTATTTTCTATGATTTTAAGGATTGGTTTTAAATACTTTGTAGCGAATACAATGGTTTTAATCATGAATTATTTTTTGGATTATTATATGGTTGTGATGTGATGTTTGTTTCTTTTATTTTTTTTCTTTCTTACCTACCTTTTATTACATTTATGGTGTGTTGCATATGAAACCGAGAATTCATGTCTAATATTTTATGCTGTGATTCTAGGAAATGGCTGGAAAAACGCTGGGCATGGTCGCGGTAACATCAACCTAACCGCAGCAGAACTCCAAACCCTATTGAATGACCATGCAGCGGCAGCTCTAGTCGCACATGTTCAGAATCAAGCCGGAGGTCCAGCCGGAGCCTGTACTTTCAAGAACTACCTGGATTGCAAGCCCAATTCGTTTAAGGGCACGGAGGGAGCCATAGGTTTCCTGCGTTGGGCTGAGAAGGCGGAATTAGCTTTCGAGATGTGTAACTGTCCACCAGCCAGTAGGGTCAAATTTGCTGCTGGAACACTGGAAGATTCTACTCTCACTTGGTGGAACTCCAATGTGCAAATTCTTGGGTTGGAATTGGCAAACGCTATGAACTGGGAAGAGTTCAAGAATATGATGCGAGAAGAGTACTGTCCTAGAGAGGAAATCGCGAAGTTGGAATCTGAGTTTTGGTCATTGAAAATGGTGGGTTCCGAGATTGAAGCCTACACAACCCGTTCCCATGAGCTAGCAGTAATGTGTCCACGGATGGTAGACCCGCTGAGTAAGAGGATCGAGATGTATATCGATAGGTTGGTACCACAAATTCAGGGTATGGTGACGTCTTCCAAACCGACTACAATTAAACAAGCGATCCGATTAGCTCACAAACTAACGGACCAGGCAACACATGGTGCGTTACCACCTAGAGGTTCAACCTCTAAAACCCGAGACAACTCAATCACTGACAACAACAACAACAACTCGGGAAATGGAAAGAGAAAATTTGACAACACCAGGTCCTCATCATCGAACCCCCCCCCCACAGCAACAACACTACCGTAAGCCCGAACTCGCTCGGAACTTCAATAATCAGGGTTCTAACAATAGCAACAACGGTGGCGGGCAGGGTTCGAGTGGCTATGCTGGGAAGTACCCGAAATGCAACAAGTGCAACTATCACCATGCTGGCTCATGCGACCGTATCAAGTGTCTGAGATGCGGAAAAATGGGTCATCAGGCCAAAGAATGTAGGGGAGACCTAGCGGCAAAGGGTGCTCCTAAACAGCCTACGGCGACTAAAGGGTGCTTCGAGTTTGGTCAAGAGGGTCATTTCAGGAAGGATTGCCCCAAACTAAAGCAGAATGAGAACAATGGAGGCAACAACAGTGGCGGAAGTAGTGGTAAGGGTAGAGCTTTCGTCATTGGGTCGGGCCAGGCCCGCAACGATCCGAATGTGGTTACCGGTAAGTTTCCTGTGAAAGACTGTTTTGCTTCTTTTTTGTTTGACACTGGAGCTGATAGGAGTTTTATATCGAAAGCCTTTAGTAAACTCTTAGACTTAACTCCAACCCCATTAGATGCTAAGTTTCCTGTTGAATTAGCTGACGGTAAGTCTATAGAAACAACTCATGTACTTGCGGGATGTAAGTTGAAACTGTCGGGTCATACTTTTGATATCGACCTCATACCTTTTACACTTGGTAGTTTCGATGTCGTTGTCGGCATGGACTGGCTATCCGAGAATCGAGCGGAGATTATATGTCACGACAAGATAGTCCACATCACTACCTCTTCCGGCGAAATCTTTTCGATACATGGCGAGAAGAACGACATGACTACAAGTGTTACCACCCTCATGAAGGCGCAGAAATATTTACGAAAGGTTCATCCAGCAATTTTAGCCCATATTGTCGAGAACCCGCGGAGGAGAAGCGAATCGAAGACATATCGATTGTGCGAGATTTTCCGGAAGTCTTCCCAGAGGATTTGCCTGGACTCCCACCTATTCGACAAGTCGAGTTCCAAATCGAATTGACCCCCGGTGCAGCACCCATAGCATGAGCCCCGTATCGGCTCGCACCGGCAGAGCTTCAGGAATTGTCCACTCAATTGCAAGACTTGTTGGATAAAGGTTTTATCTGACCTAGCTCATCACCATTGGGAGCCCCTGTCTTATTTGTCCGAAAGAAGGACGGGACTTTCCGCATGTGCATCGACTACCGAGAGCTGAACAAGGTGACGATCAAGAACCGTTATCCCTTACCCCGAATTGATGATCTGTTCGACCAGCTGCAAGGATCGAGTTACTACTCGAAGATCGATCTGAGATCTGGTTACCATCAATTAAGAGTGCGCAAAGAAGATATTTCAAAGACGGCTTTCAGAACTCGGTACGATCACTACGAGTTTTCGGTTATGCCTTTTGGCTTAACCAACGCACCAGCCGTATTCATGGATCTCATGAACAGAGTATGCAAGGCGTACCTCGACAAGTTTGTGATTGTTTTTATTGATGATATCCTCGTCTACTCCAAGAACAAGACCGAACACGAAGAACACCTGAAGTTGATCCTAGAATTGCTAAAGAAGGAACAACTGTACGCTAAACTCTCGAAATGCGAATTTTGGCTTCGCGAGGTTCACTTCTTAGGACATGTGATCAATGAGAATGGTATCCATGTCGATCCTGGCAAGGTAGAGGCCATCAAAAACTGGGAAGCACCTAAGACTCCGACTGAGGTGCGACAATTCCTAGGACTGGCTGGCTACTACCGACGTTTAATCGAGGGATTTTCAAAGGTTGCTCAACCCCTCACCGCCTTGACGCTCAAGGGTACTAAGTACAATTGGGGTGACGCGCAGGAATGCGCTTTCCAGCTATTGAAAACCAAACTCTGTAGCGCCCCTATCCTAGCCCTCCCCGAGGGAACGGAGAACTTTGAAGTGCACTGTGATGCATCGATACAAGGTCTCGGTTGCGTGCTGATGCAACTCGAGAAAGTTATAGCCTATGCCTCTTGACAACTACGGATTCACGAGAAGAACTACACGACCCATGAGTTGGAACTCGGAGCTGTGGTGTTTGCTCTTAAGATATGGAGGCATTACTTGTACGGTACCAAGTTTACCACTCACACCGACCACAAGAGTCTCCAGCATATCTACGATCAGAAGGAGCTGAACATGCGACAGCGTCGTTGGGTCGAGCTGCTTAAGCATTATGATTGTGCCATCAAGTACCACCCTGGCAAGGCCAATGTAGTGGCCGATGCTCTCAGCAGAAAAGAAACCGATAAACCTAGACGAGTGCGAGCATTACAACTCACGATTCACGCCAACTTACCCGATCAGATTCGCGATGCGCAACTCGAAGCGTTGAAAGACGACAATCTCCCATCAGAACTCATGCGAGGCATGAACAAGCAACTTGAAACCAAATCGGACGGGGTCCGATATTTCAAAAACCGGATTTGGGTTCCTCGATACGGAGAGCTGAGAAACCTAGTGATGGACGAAGCACACAAGTCCTGATATTCCATCCACCCTGGCTCAGATAAAATGTACCACGACCTAAAGGCACTTTACTGGTGGCCAAACATGGAAGCCGACATTGCCACCTACGTGAGCAAATGCTTGACTTGTGCAAGAGTCAAAATAGAATATCAGAAACCATCTGGTCTGCTACAGCAACCGGAACTTCCAACGTGGAAACGGGAACACATTTTGGATTTCATCACGGGATTACCCAAAACACTGACGGGATGCGATACCATCTGGTTGATCGTTGACCGGTTGACTAAGTCTGCACACTTCTTAGCCATCAAGGAATCGGACAAAATGGAAAGACTGACCCGCATCTATATGAAAGAAGTAGTGTCTAGACACAGAGTGCCTGTCTCTATCATATCTGACCGAGATTCCCGTTTCACTTCGCACTTCTGGAAGTCACTATAGAGTGCACTAGGCACCCGCCTTGATATGAGCACATCGTACCATCCTCAGACGGATGGGCAAAGTGAGCGCACCATTCAGACCTTGGAGGACATGTTTCGTGCATGCGGGTTGTATTTCGGAAAAAGTTGGGAACCTCACTTGCCTTTGGTAGGGTTTTCGTATAATAACAGTTATCTCGCAAGCATTAAAGCAGCGCCGTTTGAAGCGTTGTACGGACGGAAGTGTCGATCACCTCTCTGCTGGGCATAGGTGGGTGATAGCCAAATCACTGGTCCAGAATTAGTACTTGAAACCTCTGAAAAGATTGTCCAAATCCGAAACCGCATGGCAGCAACACGAGATCGCCAAAAGAGTTACGCCGACAAGCGCCGAAAGCCTCTTGGATTACAGGTGAACGACCAAGTATTACTCAAAGTCTCACCTTGGAAAGGTGTGGTTCGTTTCGGAAAGCGAAACAAACTCAATCCACGATACGTTGGCCCTTACCGGATAACTGAGCGCATTGGTCCGGTAGCGTACCGACTGGATTTACCAACGGAACTCAGTAGCGTACACAATGTATTCCATGTATCCAATTTGAAGAAATGCCTTTCCAATGAAACCCAAGCAGTCCCTTTGGACGAGTTACAAGTTGATGAGCAGCTACGCTTCATCGAAGAACCAGTCGAAGTTTTGGATTGGGAAACCAAAACACTCAAGCACAGCAAAATTCCAATCGTTAAGGTTCGTTGGAACTCGAGACGTGGACCAGAGTTCACGTGGGAACGCGAGGACCAAATGATGAAAAAGTATCCTCACCTTTTTGAAGGGTTGACCAAACACCGAAAACCGCGAAAGCCGTCAAACCGTCAGAAATCACCAGAGGTATGAATTAAATTTCGGGACGAAATTTCTTTCTACTAGGGGATGATATGACAAACTGAAAATTTTTCTTGCTTTTTCAGACACCCATCGCGACTTGACTCAAATTTTCGGGACGAAAATTCTTTCAACATGGGAATGATGTGACACTCGACAATTTCAGGTTAACTCCGTTAATTCAAACTCCATCAATTAAAACTTAAGATCAATTATAACGCACATCTCATTACATTTAAACTAGGGTTTTAAATGACGCTTGACAATCACTACACATGTAGTCTTTCGGGATTGCACCGAAACGCAAACGAGTTGACTCAAACCATTGGTGAACAAACGAAAAACATCAAAACAATAATTATTTGATAATTATGTGTTAGGTTTATGTATTATTTGATATTTATATGTAGATTCTTAACTCAAGAAGCAAGAACAAATTGTGTACACTAGAAAAGTAATAACTAAAAGAGGAGGGACTATTGTGTAACATATTATTATTAAATAATAACAAAAAACCCTAACCTCTTCCCTCCCCTCCCAAACCCGATCGGCCCCCTCCCTCACACCCTCTTGCGACGGCAGCCACCACCACCACCATATCACTTCCGTTTGACCTTGTTTTTCATAATCGGAGCATCCCGCACTTGTTTCTAGGTCATCCCTCACCTTCCTCTTGCTCGTTTATGCGTTTTTAAGGTATAAACATAAACCCTAATTTTCAAAAATCATGTGTTAAGTGTTCATATGCTTTGTTTGGATTAGATGATGCTTGATTATGCATCGGTTGTTGATTTAAATGATCATGTGTGATTTTGTACGGTGAAAGATTGTTATATCATGGATTTTTCGTAAACCCTAGAGGGTTTACTACTGATTTTTATGGATTACAATGTTTATTGCATGTTTGGGGATGTGTTGTATGCTTAGGACGCATGCTAGACAAATTTGTGTGCTTGCTGATTTTTGACAGAAGAGATTGTTAAGTTTATGTTTAGACGACTGTAACTGAATGTTAAGTTGGTAATTAGTCGAAATTATTAACACCACAGTGTACTAGGTTGAGTCTAGTTTCTATAAAGTCCAAGTTTGTAATTTTTGGACGTGTAAAAGTTAACTTTTATTATTTTACAAACTGAAGTGCAAGTCTGAATTGTGAGGTCTGCTGCTAGGCTGTTTTGTAATTATCATATCTCATAAACTACAAGATCAAATGGGTTGGTTCCACTTCTGGAAGTTAATATGTTGAGTTAAGAACTTAACCCAATTGGTCTTGCATTAATTGGAATTACCATTTAACGGGAATAACAAATATCATTATGTTGCGCATGATTTTGATTGCTGTGAGTTTACTGTAATGTTTTGGTGTTTGTGAGAAAACTATGTGTAATAAAAATACAATAAAAATAGTTCTGGAAACCTAACTCATGTGTGCTTTTGTGACTATATTTGGTGAATTAATTGATATGTTATGATCTGTTGAATAGAGTAATCTTTCAAGTAGAAATCTGTCTTGATAAAACTAACTGATGAACTATGTAAAATACATGAAACGTGCTTGTTGTTAGATAATTGCTATGTTTTGACTAAATTTCCCTTATGGGGAATAATTGCTAGTAATGTACAATATTAATACTTGACACGTAAGTAGTTGTTTACACATGTAACGTGTCACCAATGTGTTTGTCGAGTCACACTTTATTCACAAACGAAACACGAAACGTATCGCATGCATAGGTATTATGTGCCGAGTCTAGAGACTCAATAATAGTTCCAACACTTAGAAAATCTCATTCTTGTTTTAGAGCGCTAGTGAGGATTTTCTGTGACGCGCATCTCTCGGTTGACTTGTTTTTGAATTCTTCGCAAACAGTGAGTTTCACGTTCCCCTTTTACTCTTTTAAACGCTTTTTATTTGGGGGAGATAACATACTCCAAAACGCTTTAGATTTTGTTATAAATTATATATCACTTGTAAGGCTAAGTGGCAAACGAACCAACTAAAGTCCTTCATAACATCGAACCGTTTAGTATTTGTATAATAGTGAGTCACTGTTGAGTAGTACTACTGGGTTTGACAAACCCCACCCAACTCTAAACTCGACGACAGGTCGAGTGGGTGTAATCTTGGCTAATACATTTTCCATGGTCGTGGTAGACATGGTGGCAAGGCAATTGATAAACAGTCAGCTTCGGTGTCGAACACTTAGTAATACTTGTTTTATAGGCTAGCTACCTATCGATATATAATTGACATAGCATTATCTGGTAACGCAAACGCTTTATTTATATAAACTTGTGAACTCACCAACCCTGTGTTGACACTTTTAGTATTTTATTCTCAGGTAGCCGAGGCGGGCGCGCGGTATAGGAACATGCATTTCACTGAACTCTATTGTTTTTGCAAACTTGTTTTTAAACTATTGTTAATTGGGTTTTTAAGTCGTCTTGCATGACGCAACACTCGGTTTATGAATTTACGCTTACGCACTCATTTAAACTTTAATGTTTTCGTGGTTTGAAAACTTTATTTATGGTGTTTGATTATAACTAATGATTCTAATCCTGTTAGTTCACACCCTCTGACGGTAAAACTCCGTTAGTGGATTTTGAGGGTGTGACAACAAGCCACTTATTTAAGCTGGAAGCCCGCAGACATCATTCCTTTGTCTCTAACAAGTCACCTGAAACATGTTTAAAATATTTGATCAGCAAGAAATACTGGTGAGTACATTCATTTGAAAATGACACAGTTTACAGTTACAACATTAAGATGTTTTTACATATGCCTGCTTACAAATTTCAGAAAGGTACTTGTCACTTAACCGTATCTATGACTGTGGTCATATTACTTATTGGCTAACACTTGTCCAATAAGTAATGTGTAATAGCCCAGTAGGCAAGCCTTGTATACAAAACTCCACAATACCGATAGTAACCATCCCGTAAGTCTACAGAGACTTAATCACTGTAATGTATTTTAAATACTTTTAAAAATATATTTGAAAATATTTAGACCATCTGCCATGGGTTTTGTAGGTTTTGAAATCATCATGACAGCGTCGGAAAATAGTTGTCTCACGAAAATGTGAGTTGTATAAAAACTCGAATATCTCTCCTTGTAAGTTTATAATTAAAGAACATCTCCTGGTACTAAGCACCTAGGATAAACACAATGTAATATAACTAGATTAGTATAAAACCAACAATCATAACGATAATCACGAGAGTGAAACCACACGATGACACAATGTCATACCTTAACAGGTAGAGCTTTTGGATTCGTGTATATTAGTTTCTTTCGATAGGATAGGATATCGCTACGACAACTCGGTATCATACCCTTAATATATATATATATATATATTAATATGTGAGTGTGAAAATAGAGAGAATTCAGAAATTTTGAGCAAGAATTGAAGTCCCGTTGCCAACCTATTTATAGCAGATTTTGGACTCCGTCGCGGTACGCGACGGCCATAGGCCAAGGGCATCGCGTATCACAAAGAATCTCGTAGCCTAGACGACGCCCTTAATGCGGCTCGCGGCGATGCGAGCGTGCGAAGTGCAAAGTGCGCCATCAAAGCGCCACGTTGCGCCCATCGCACTTCGCCCGAGCGCATTCGGGTGCCTCGCACGCTCCGCTAGGACCACCGGGTGTGATATGTCTTATAAGAACATTAACATAGAAATTTTCTTTCTTATAAAGAGCTCACTAGTTTGTTAATCTAGCGATGTGGGACAAGAACTTACAAACCTATTTATACCATGGTGGTACCTTCTCCATTTCTTTCCTCCACCAATCTGGGATGGAATTTTCCTTCTTTCATTTCCTTACTTTCATTTTATGGTCTGTTATATTAGTCTTTGTATGTTTTTGTATTTAATTCAAATAAGTTATGATGTCTTATAATTAATGTAAAAGTATCATTTATTTATAAGTACAACATTTGCATTTCATTAAATTTATATGATGTTACATATATATATATATATATTATGTTTTTAAATATGTTCCACCATGTGTAACACGGGTATTATCCTAAATCAATATTGAAATCCAATTATCTGTTTCTTTTAAGATATTTGGATCACTTGAAACTTGATAATGTTATAAAAGAAAGAGCATATTTTGATTTGGAAAATAAAGTTAGTGAGAAGGTAAAATGGTTGTTAGAGTGTGAGAACTCTGAGTCAAATTTTGAAGATCTTCCAAACTCTTTTAAATCTAATGATAAAATTAAGGTAACACCAATAATTTAGTTATGTAGTTGATTACTCTAGTTTTTACTTTCATTGTTTACTTTGTGTTTTCTATTTAAGTCATTAGTTTAGTTCTTAAGTAGAAACTTCCAAAAACATATAATAAACTTCTATAATCGTTTATTTTGTTTGTCAAGTTGTGAAGGTAATTTGCTTTTTTGGTGAAATTTTGAAGAAGTTTATGGTTGGTAAATTTGACTTCGACATGTTTAGATCTTCTTTCGGTCTCTCCTTTTTATGTGTATATTTAGTTTGTCTTATTTTAAGTGTATATTAAGACAATATGAATGATCAATAGTTTGGTTACTAAGTTATGTTTATTATGTGTGTTTACTATGACAGTGAAAAAATATTATGATTTTGATGACCAGTTTGTTGCATTTTTTTTATTTAAAAAAAAGCATATGAATTTCTAAGATTGTGGTTATAAAGTTATGTTAAATTTTATGATTTTCTAAATGTTTTATTGTGAAATTTTATGATTGTCTATATTTATATGGTAGTTATTACATTCACACATTTTGTTTTTAGTTTTACATAATTTTCTAGATATTAATGTTAAAATAAACTCATTATGAAATACATTAACATTTTAGTTTAATACTTAATTAATCAGGTTGCATGGTTTATTTTGTTTTTCAGGTTCTATTGCAAAATGCTTTTGTTTTTGGACGGAAAATTTTGAAGTTCATACCGGGATAATACGATTTAATTATTTTCATAACTTTGCTAATATAGACAAGTTTATGTAACTATTAACTTTTTATTTGACAATGTTACTCTCTAATAGTTTGTTTAGGCCATCCTAATGTTAATATATGGTTGTCTATTTATAAAATTTTATGGTTGTCTCTATTGATTTTGTTCTTTATTTAATTTCAACCCGTGTGTAACACGGGTACTATCATAGTTATATCAACTAAAAAATGGACGGGGAGAGCTCTCAAAGGCCTCTTGAAGATGGATGGGAAGAGGTGATAGAAGACAGAAGAAGTTCAGAGAAAAAAATGGCAGCAAGAAGAGAGAAGTAGGCATGAGAAACCGGTGAGGTTCTTCGTATCTAATCTCCCGGAGGTTTGTAGTCGGAAGGAGTTGTCGGAATTCTTCGGGGAATTTGGGTCAGTCAGTGATGTTTACGTTGCTAGGAAGAGGGATAAAAATGGTAATTGCTTTGGATTTATCTCATTCGCTAATGTCAAAGATATTAAGTCCATGGCAGCCAATCTTAATCAATTGAAGATGGGGGAAAACAAACTATTTGTTAAGGTGGCGTTGTTCGCGGGAGAGA
Organism: Bidens hawaiensis; assembly: GCF_021521415.1. Classification (NCBI taxonomy): domain Eukaryota; kingdom Viridiplantae; phylum Streptophyta; class Magnoliopsida; order Asterales; family Asteraceae; genus Bidens; species Bidens hawaiensis. Next base: position 159,049 of record NW_027496809.1, read on the forward strand.
ATGCTAAGAAGAGGCAAGAGGAGGCAAAAAATAATGGTTCAATGAACTCTCAAGTGGAGAAAAGACCTCCTGGAAGGTTTCCAGAGGTTGAAATTCATAAGATGGATAATCTTCAATCCCGATTTATAAGGAAATCGTATAAAGATGCATGCGTAGGTGGTTCTGGGGGAGAGATTAAGGGTATGGAGATCGATATTCCGGCAGAGATTAATGCATTTGAACACCTTCATCAAAGTGCATTGGTGGCGGTGGCTATAAATTTTGAGGTTCTTAGATCGCTGAAAGAGCATCTTTTGAAAGCATAAATTTTTTGTCTTTAGTATTCACTACATTGGTGGGTTACATATTTTGTTATCCTTCGACGATGTAGCCTCGGCTAAAAATTTTTTAAAGAACAAAGAGGTATGGGCTAGTTGGTTCTATAAACTAGATGAATGGAAAGGGCAATCACTTTCGTTTCAGGGGATAGTTTGGCTTCGAATTATAGGAGTACCTCTTCACCTGTCGGAAGAAAAAGTCTTTAACATGGTGAGGGCTAAGATAGGTAAAGTGGTACACGAATCACAGATTACTTGGAACAATGGGGATCTTTCGATTGACTGTGTCGGTGTTTTGGTTGGGGACGGTAAAAGAGTCATGGAAGAAATTAAGATAAATTGGAGACATAAGGCGTATAGGGTTTGGGTTTCGGAAGAACTGGGTGTATGGGAAGCTGAATGTGTTGGAAGAGTGGATGCTCCAACACAGAATGATGTTCGGACCAATGGAGAGGGGTCGGAAAATATGGGGTCTGGGAGTACACCGGAATTAGGAGAAGATAATGATGAAAGGTCGGCCGAGAAGACAAAAGGGTTTCTTGATTCTTCCAATAAATTTAATGAAGAATCGAGAGACGTGCATATGCGTATTTCCAAGGAAGCTGGTAGGGTGGCCTTTGAGGAGGAGGCTCAAGATAAAGGAGATCTTGTTAAAGAGAAAAGACAGGAAGAAGCAATAATGAAAGAGAGCATGTATCAAGAAGATATTTTGAAAGAAGTTGAAGCCACCATTACAGTGGAAACTTCGGTAGGTGCAGAGATAAGTTGTTTGACAGATCTGGTGAGAGACACTATTATGGGAGAAGGAGTTGAAGAGGTTAATCAATGAATTTCTTATCAGTAAACATTAAAGGAAATGTTTCGTTTATAGCAATCCAGGAAACTTTGGCGGTTGATTTAGATGATAAGAAAGTGGCTAATTTTTGGAACAGCTCGCACTTCGGGATGGATTTTGTGGGGGTTTCAGGTAGGTCTGGGGGCCTTCTTAGTATATGGGATCGGTCCTTATTTAGTCCTATGGTTTCAATTAAGGTGAGAAATTTTCTCTTTATCAAAGACGAATTAAAAGGGTGTAGCGAGCCAGTATGTATCGTCAACATGTATGCTCCTCAAGGGACGACAGACAAAAAGAGGGCGTGGGATAGTATCTCGAACCTTATAGAAAGGTTTCCATGTATGTGGATTTTACTTGGTGATTTTAATGTTGTTAGATTTCCCGAGGAAAGGAGAAACTCTAGATTCAATCCGGTGTGCGCTAGAAATTTCAATTCGTTTATTTTTTAGAATAACCTGGTTGAGTTTGCTATGAAAGGGGGTAAATTCACTTTTTCGGTGGGTAAAAAGTTGAGTAAGATTTATAGATTTCTGGTTAGGCAAAGTGTTGTAAACCTTTGGCCTAACGCCTGTCTCAGAGTGCTACCTAGGTTGTGGTCTGATCATAGACCACTGGTGTTGATTTTTAATGATGTTAACTTTGGTCATCGACCATTCCGTTTCTTTAATTTGTGGCTTGAGAGAAAGGATTTTGATGAGGTGGTTAGGGTGGCTTGCAGCAATTTTCAGTCGGTTGGACCTCCCGACTTGGCTCTGGTTAAGAAGTTTAGGCTTCTTAGGAGTGAGATCAAGAAATGGTGGGGAAAGATCAAAATAGAAGAAGGAGAAAAGGAACAAAATCTGAAGAATGATATGGAAAAGTTGGATGCTAAATTGGAGATTAACGACTTGTAATAAGAAGAATGGATCCGGATAGAATGTCTTAAAGAACTCTCGGAGTTGTCTGAATTAAAGGTAATAGATATTAGGCAACGAGCAAAAGTGATGCGCTTCCTTGGGAGATGAAAACTCAACTTTCTTTCATAGCTTTATTAACAATAAGAAGAGAAAAAACTCGATTCCAGGTCTGGTCATTAACGGGGAATGGTGTAATAAGCCTAAAAGTATTAAGAAAGAAGTGTTAAGTTTTTTCAAAAATAGATTCAAAGAAGAAATTTTGGATAGACCGCCCCTTATTTGTAATGATTTGAAGAAGCTTTCTGGTGGGGATGCTGCCTATTTGATCTCTAAGTTCTCTATTGAAGAAATCAAGGAAGCGGTTTTTGGGTGCTGTAAGTCCCGAATCTGGATCACTACAATATGATATCAACCAAACGAGTATTGGTGCGGAATACCAACACTCGGTGATTCAAGAACACAAATAAGAATTAGTAAATAACACAGGATTGCTTCAAAACACACGTATATTATTGAATACGTCGGGTGCTTAAGCACTTACAAATACTTGATCACAATACTAGGAATGAACAACATTTAATCTTATACATAACATGACTATATATAGGGGTAACAACCAACTATGCCGGCCCAAACAACCAAAAGCCCACCGTGAACACATAAGTGTTCTCGGCTTACACACAAGCCCAAAACCCAATCCCAAACATTACTATATTAAGTACAAACCACAAAACTAGGCCCAACAATCTCCCCCTTGGTTTGTAGCTTTATTTTTAATCTTGCTCCATGTAATCAATATCCGCATCCTTCAACCCTCCAGCCCAAAACTTGTTATTGATGATAGACGCTACCATGCGTGTGTATTCTTTGGCGACTGTTTCAAAAATACCATCAGCAACAATCTGAAACGTGCTGAGCGTCTTGATATCCTTCTCATGAAATTTCAACAAATCCTTAGGGTCAACAAAACGGTATTGACCCTTCCCCTTTTGTAGTTTGACAACAGCTGTGGCAGTAAAAGAATCACAGAACCAGAATCTCATGTTATCCAACGTACCATCGGGAATGGCATCTGGTACGGGAATGTAAGTAGCTTTCTTTGTGGGAGGCCACATTACATTCACCATTGTTTTCCATGTCCTCGGATCTTGAACTCCTTTAGCTTTCTTCAAAAATGACTCGGCAGTCTTCATATTTGGGAAGCCTCGATCAACTTGTCTTTTCAAAAATTCCCAAAAATCTGAGCCCCGCTTGTCATTTGATGGATTTGTAAATGGAGCATTTATTAAGTCACTCAAATCAACTTTAGTCCAAGAACCAAAGTCTTTCATCTTTTTATAATACTCCATTGTTCCTGACTTTCTCTTAACCCACCACATATTCTTATCTGCATCGAAACCCCAGAATAAAACTCCAGATCGATCACCGTATTTATCAGAGAATCCATTTTGAAGCGTAACAACATATCTCTCTGGGTGATCTGAAGATACAACATTCTGATCTGAGTTCTTCATTACCAGCAGCTTCTTCTTTCCCTTTTCAAGTAGTTTCTTTTTAATTCTGTCAGATTTTTCTTTTGTGAAAGATGGTGCATCCAAGTATTGCTTTAGAGACTCTGATTCCTCTTGTCGACTAACACCAATGTTATCGTCTGGACGAACATCAGAATCTTTGTCTTGATCAGCAGTGGGAGTTTGATATACCATATCTTCATTACTTTTGAACTCATCTCCAAATTTCTGAACTAGCTTTTGTTGGAGATCGAGATACATTGTTGTTAAACCTCCCATGCCGGACTGCGGCTCTTTAATCTTGGAGTCTTTATCTGAGTTGCTAGCCTCAAGTTCCTGAATAAGGACATCTTTAATCACTGAATCCTTCTCGAGTTCAAAGACTCGTCGTTGTAGTGCCTGAACATCCACAGGAGCGTTCTCAAGAACCACTCCTTTTCCCTTGTTCTGAAAATAGTTCTCCTGCATAGCAAGGATTTGAGCAACTTTATCTGAGGGGTTTGAGCATGGAATTTATGTCTCAAAATCAAAATCACTAGTCAGCAACTCCTGGAAAGATGGTTCCGCAACGGGTTTGATAGATGATTCTGGTGCTGGTATGGGTGTTGATTCTGATGCTGGTATGGATGTTGGTGCTGATGTTGGTGTTGGTGTTGGTGTTGGTGTTGATGCTATGATGGTTGTTTTGACTTCACTGTCCAACTCGCTGGATCTCAAATCATCCTTTTTTCGTTTACGATGAATGAGATCAGCAGCCGGTTCTTCAACATAATCTTCCTCAATGTCTTCAATAACTGTCTAAGGAGGCTTCAAAGCAGTTGACTGAAATAATAGTTTAGCAGCTTCAATAGCTTTCATTCTTTCATCTTCAGTAAGAGTGACTGATTCGCGGTGTTCCTCTTCATCTTCTTCATCATCTGAAATTTCAAATGTTGCAACACGTGGTTGAGCGGGCGCCACGTGCTCGTCAGCAACCTGAGCTACGACAGGCTCAGCTTCGTTCTCAGCAAAACGACCGAATTTTACTAGGGGTTTTAATCCCCTATACATCACTTTGGCTCCCTTCCTTGACTGCTTCATTAATCCAAAGGAATTGGGTCCCATACTTCATGTCTAAGGTCTCAACAGATTTAACCAGGTTGGTGTAATGAGAAAAAAAAATCATCTGCAAGAACCTTGGATACATCAAGAACATCTCCTTCTTCTTTGCCCTTAGATTGCTCATCATTTCATTGATAACGAATTTGGAATAGTTGTAATTCCAATCCATGATCAGAGCTGCAACGGCAGACATTTGGATGTGACTGATCTCATATGAGCCTCCCTTTCTTCCCGAGATACATGTAAAGAACGTGTGCAGTAGGTATCTCCAGTAAGGGTGAAACAACTTCTTGATTGCTGGTGGATAGGTACCTTCGTAACCCATTCTTGTAAGAACTTCAGTAACTTCAGCAGTAGAGTACTCTGTTGGATAGTCGGATTGATCCCCAAACAAAAGTACCTATCTGATAATGGCTTCAGTAACAATAACCGGCTTCGTCTGTATTTTGGAGTCGATTGAAATAACTCCATCTGCCCCTTGTGAATTGATCTTTGCATTGTTCCAGAAATCAGTAATCATCTTCTTGCAAATGACAGGATTCTCCCGAAGAGCATGAGAGATCCTGCAGGTATTGAGTCTGACTATCATTGACTTGAATTCCTTGTGAGCCATTGGTGGATCATACAAGTGGCCAGCTATATTATGAGTATCCACAAACTATAACGAGTTTTGACCAGCCATATCTGCACCAAACTTATCAAGTTAGATATCAAGTATATTGGCTTGATAGTGTTTAACAGTTCTCATAATTAGAAGAGGACTTAAAAAAGTACAAGCCCAAAGAAAACACATTTGACTGACCAAAAGGTATTAATTGGCCCAAGTACAGAATACTGTGTAATTTTGGGCCCAGTCAGCGAGTATAAAGCCCAGTAGGAGGGATCTTGGTCAAACCAATGCGTTTTCGGTCAACAATAGCAATGAAAGTTAGCCGAGAACTGAGGTTCTCGGTCAACATTTAACCAAGAGCAGGAGTTCTCGGTCAAGATCTGACCGAGAACGTAGTTATCTGCCATGATAGGGAGTTCTCGGTCAATGAAAGTCAACCCGAGAACTCCTTGCCAGCTGAAGACAGAGAACCCCTTTGGATTCCACCTTGGAATTCGTGTAACCTTCTTTAACCCACTGAGATCCCTAAAAAGCCACCATTAAACCTGCAACATTTTATAAAAACTCAACCGAAAACCCTTAATCTAACCCAAAAATAACCACCGGAATTCCTAAATAAACAAGTTATCGAACAAATCAGGTTACAGTAGCCTTAGTCAATCCACTGTCAGTACATGAATCCCAAATCATCCTCGTTCGGTACCTGTTAAGCAATGAAATAAACTTTGAAGATGATTAGAAGAGACGAGAGGAGTTTTCGGCTTAGATGCTTGAAAGAGATAAGATCTTTGGTGAATTGTTAAATGATACTGAACATTTGTTAAATTGCATTATAAAAGATTAACCCGGGTCGAGAACTAAATGAGAGTTTTGGGCCCATGAATGGCCCCAGTTGACAACCAGATTATTAAGGAGTTGAGAGACCCAACAAGATTTAAGAAACCCAACAGAGAAAAGCCCAAGTTGAAAGGCCAGATTATCAAAGAACGTTTCGAGGAGAGTGATTTCGAGGAAACCTTAAAATTATACAAGATAGAACAAAATAAAATTAAAACTAAAACAAAAAAAATAAATCCACACAAAAGTAAGACAATTCCCTTTATTTTTGAAGTCGGGATCAAATTTCAGTTCTTATTAAAACTGCCGCCTTTTCATGAAAAGATCCGAACATGGAATCATATCGTTTAAGAGGCTATCACAAAGATTCATGTTCAGCGTTATTATGACATTTAGAGACAGATTGATAGCGTGTATCCCATACTTAGCATGATTTTTCATCGCATCAGTGATATGATTAAGGTTCAGTTAGATATAAAGCTTAGATGGACATCACTCATGGACCTGTGATGCCTCCTATCTCTTCTCAAAGCGTTTGGCTTTCCCCAGATCACCCCAATTTTACTCCAACCCCCTAGTGCTTGATCAAAAATTTTATATAAAGCAGGCTTGGTTTTTTTAAGGTTAAACGTTGGACTTAATGCCAGTAAACTGACAGGCCTTTCATTCGAGACATGACAGGACTTACTTGTGTGCCCCCATATCTGTAGTTTTAGTTTGACCCTTTAAGCCTTGATTATCAAATAACTTTAATATAAATAAATAAATGCGATCATAATTTTATTTTCTTTTTTTAGTAATAATAATAATAGCTTTACGGTACAATATTTTTGGTGATCAAGACACTAACGGGCTCGTGTATGACAGGGTAATTGCTTTTCTGCCTATCATTCGGAGAGATGTATCTGGAGACATGCACATGTCTTCAAAATGAATCTCCACATTAAGTTTAGCAAATTTAGTTTATATCACTTTAACATTTACGCATCATGGAAAGCTACCATACACATCAATGACTGTTCTATAGCCTTTTAAGCTTAATCACATCACCCGTTAGGCACACAGAAACAATTTATCTATCACTTTCCAAAGGTTGGATCAATTTTCATTTGAAAATATTTTAAAGCTTCTAAAAGCCATTAACTGAATAGTAATATCACTTCCCTGGGAGTTAACTAAAACACACGTGTTAAGAATTCAGTCACCCCGGTCACTTTAAGCCTTCAGGTAAATGGCTATCCATTATAACCACAAGTGGTTATACGGACCAAACATGCATGAAAACACATGTCCTTCCAGCTCAGAGTTACAGACATAATTTTAAGTGAAAGAATACAAAACACAAAAACACATCATAATCGCCCCGGGTGCTTTCAGCCGTTAGGTAAATGGCTATCCTGTGAAACTACAAGTAGAACACCGGACCAACCATATACAACTATATGTCCTTCAAACTTGAGCAGCCGACATAATTTTAAGCGAAAATGAATCTTGAAATTTTTTTAATAAAAAAACAACGCACACACACTATTTTTGACATTTTGATTTTTCAACGCACACACACTATTTTTTTCTTTTTGATTTTTCTTCAACGCACATACACTATTTTTTTTATTTTTCACCCCCTAATTTGTGAAAAAACAAACCAATATGTACAAATTTATCCCCAAAAAGACTCAATCCTCGAAACGAAGCATTTTAAGAAAACTCACAAGCACATTAAATTTTGCTGTTCCGACCGGTTTTGTAAATAAATCCGCCACGTTGTTGTCGGTGTGGACTTGTTCAAGATGAATTAATTTCCGATCGAAACAGTCACGAATAAAATGAATTTTAATATCGATGTGCTTGGTTTTAGAATGTTGGACTGGGTTTTTCACAATAGCAATGGCCGCATCCTTATCACATAAAATAGGAGTGTCAAGAATTCCAAACCGTAATCCAGCAACTGGTTTTGCATCCAGATGACCTGAGAACAGCAAGCGGATGCGGCAACATACTCTGCTTCGGCTGTCGAGGTGGACACTGTTTGTTGTTTCTTACACTGCCATGAGATTAGGCGATCTCCGAGAAACTGGCAACCGGCTGACGTGGATTTCCTGTCAATGTCATATCCACCATAATTGCTCAGAAAAAGCATAAAGATCAAATTCTGATTGTTTGGGATACCAAAGACCTAACTTCGGTTGTCCCTTTAGATATCTAAAAATACGTTTAACAGAAATTAAATGAGAGAGTTTAGGATTAGCCTGGAAGCGAGCACATTGGCAGACTGCAAACATTATGTCAGGACGGCTAGCTGTGAGATACATCAGAGACCCGATCATCGATCGATAGTATGTTTGATCTACGGGACTCCCTTCAGGATCAGATGGCAATAGCGGTCTTTCTGCCATTGGAGTATTAGCACTCTTGGAGTCTTGAAGTTCAAACTTAGCCAGCATATCTTCAACATACATTCCTTGATCCAACAAAATTCCTGTCGGACTTTGGCGAACCTGTAAACCCAGAAATGTTGTCATTTCACCCAAGGAACTCATTTCAAATCTTTTCTTCATTACACCCTCAAATTCTTTGCACAATTCAGCACTAGTGGATTCGAAGATAATGTCATCAACATAGATCTGGACCAGAATCAAGTCTTTTCCGACAGTTTTCCGGAACAGGGTTTGATCAATCGTTCCACGCTTGTAACCGTGATCAAAAAGATGTGCGGTCAGTGTAGCATACCATGCTCTTGGAGCCTGATGTAGCCCGTACAAGGCCTTGTCTAACTTGTAGACATGATGTGGTTTCTTGGAATCAACGAAACCCGGAGGTTGATCAACATAAATCTCTTCTTTGACTTCACCATACAAAAACGTTGTTTTAACATCCATCTGATATACTGTGAACCCCATATACGATGCATATGCCAGAAAAATTCAAATTGCCTCAAGTCTAGCTACTGGAGCATAGACCTCTGTGTAATCTAACCCTTCAACCTGACGAAACCCGCGAACTACCAGTCGTGCCTTGTTTCGAACAATAACCCCGGTGTCATCTTGCTTGTTTCTAAAAACCCATCTTGTATCAAGAGCTTTCTTTCCTTCCGGCAGTTTAACCAATCTCCATACCTTCAACTTATCAAACTGATTGTGTTCTTCATGCATAGCATCAACCCAACTAGGTTCTTGAAGGGCCATCTCAACATTCTTTGGCTCGATTTGAGATATGAAACAAGAAAACATACAACTGTTTATGTGTCCGGTCTGACTACTGGTGGACACGCTTGCTTCAATGGGACCTATGATGTTTTCAATCAGATGATTCTTTTGGATTCTTGATGGAATTAGATGATCGGAAACATCACTGTTAGGTTGAAGATTTGTTACGTTATCTCTGGAATCAGTAAGGGGGTTTTTCCAGCCAGACGTTGCTGTACTGTGAGAGTACGAGGTGCCTGCAACGTATTCATCTGGAATGGAGTCGGGAAACAGTGTGCTCCCGAATATCTGACGAACGGAACTCTCCCCCTCCACATTTGCAGTATTTTCAGACAAGATTGGTGAACAATTGGTCTCTGAAGATTGTTTGGGAGGATTATCGGTTGTGATCGAAACATTGGTCAGCTCAGTAGCTTCATCATCCAGTAGCGGAGAAATATGAGACAGTGACTGAGAACTGTCTTGTGTAACTTCCACAGTGGGACCACCTTGAGAGTCTGTGTTGATGACTGGAAATACATTGAAGGGCTTGAAGAATTCATTGTAATCGAATAACCAATCGGGACCAACACGGGCGTCAGTCTCATTTTCTTCTAACCAACGAACTTCATAAGACTCTAGAATCTGCTTGGTTGACTTGTTGTAGACCCTATATGTTGTATTTCCTGCATATCCAACGAAGTAACACTCATCTGCCGCGACCCCAAACTTTGGAGTGGTTTCTAGATTTAGTAAGGTGCACGGACACCCGAAGGCTCTGAAATGTGCGACAGTGGGTTGATGACCATAAACAATTTCATACGGAGTCTTCATCTTAGATTTGTTGATTATCACCCGATTCTGAACATAACAGGCCGTATTAATGGCTCCTACCCAGAAAAACAGTGGCAGTTTAGAGTCACATAACATCGTTCTTGCTACCTCGATTAGAGTTCTGTTTCTTCTTTCAGCGACACCATTTTGTTGAGGTGTTCGCGGAGCGCTGTACTGACGAAGCACCCCCTTTTCTGAGCAGAAATGATTCAGAACTGCATTCTTGAATTCCGTTCCATTATCACAACGGATTCCTTTCAGCTTTAGATTCAATTGATTCTCCATTAACACCACAAACTTCTTGATCAGATCTGCAGTTTCACTCTTATTTGACAAGAAAAATACCCATGTAAAACGTGAGTAGTCATCGGTAATAACAAGACAATAAGAGCTACGAGACAAACTTAAGACATGAACCGGCCCAAAGAGGTCCATATGAAGTAACTGAAAACTGACGAGATGGTATTAATTAACTTAGGCTTATGAGATTTTCGATGATGTTTACCCAAAGCACACGCAACACATTTTTCAACAGTCACAAAATCCTTGATCGGTAAGCCACGCACTAAGTTGTTTTTAGCAAGACGATTTAGATTTTTTATATTAGCATGACCAAGCCGACGATGCCAAAGCATCGCATTATGTTCTGACACTTTTGAAAACAAGCAGGTTATTTCGTCAGGAACATTTTTGTTCATGTCGATCACATAAGCAATATCTTTTCGTTGTGATCGAACAAGAATCCATTCTTCTGATATGATTATAGCAGGTTTCAGAATTAAGCACTCCTTTTTAGTAAAATGAGTTGAAAAATCTTTGTCACAAATTTGTGACATGCTCAAAAGAATATGCTTCAATTCTGGAACAAAATTAACATTTTTAAAATTTAAAACACCGTTACTTACAGTACCCTTTTGAGTGATCTTTCCTTTCTCTCCTCCCGCAAAGGAAACATACCCACCATTAAATGTTTGAATGTTTTGTAGCTGGGTAATATCTCCTGTCATGTGCCTGGAACAGCCACTATCAACATACCAAGGTCTGATGATATTCCTCCATAGTTGTCCCTGCACGAAACGCGGGATTAGTTAGACTTTGGTACCCAGTCCATACTTACACTAGGTGACCCTGATTCGTCTACAGTTGTCACGAATTGCCATGACATATCCTTTTGATAATCAAAAATAGATTTTGTTGAATCTTTTGCCGAAGATTTAGGCAACCATCTATGTCTGTGAGACTTGAAGTTATATGTACGAATGGTTGTCGTAACCTCAGGTGAATTGGACGTGGGAGAAGACGAATCCGCCCGTTTCTCCTATCTGGACTTGGCCTTAGTTTTTATATTTGAATTTGAAACAATTTTTCTGACTATTTTGTTGTATCTGTTCGGTTTGGTCTGATGAGGACTAAACTCGCCATATTTGTTTCGATTCCAATCATCGTCAAGGGAACTAGCTGGATAATGCTTGAATCCTTGTCTGCATGTATTACGAGGCACATAAGGCATATCCCTTTGATGAAATCCGTAGTAGGGAATGTACGGACGATGTGGACAGTTTCTAGCAATATAACCAGGAGTGCCACAGTTAAAACATGTATGACGTTTTATGAAAAATTCATTCTGGGCAACTCCTTGTCTGGACTGGTTGTGTGGACCAGTTTGCTTAGATTTGCGAGGATTCATGTCACCCCTTTTAAAACTATCACCTTGTTTGTAATTGGAGCATCCCTCCTTGACAAACTTAGGTGCAACATATTTTTCTGATGTTTTTGAATTTTTAGAAATTTTGTTTATATTAGAGACCATATTATTAGAGTTTAAAGTTTCAACCGAATCAACCACACAAGTATCCTTGCTCTTTAAAACATAGCCCAAAAAAAACAGTCGGAATAACAGAATTCAAAACAGGAAGTTCTAAAGAAACATTAGAAACAAAATTATTATCAAAATCAAAGCTAGGGTCGTCATCCTCATCAGTCCACTCCTTCACAATTACTTTTTCTGCACATGAAATAGACACATTAGAATCATTCATACTTGAAGTAGATGGACCGGTATTTGCAGAACCGGTCCCCTCACCCTAATCTTGTTTACCATACTTCAAGTCCTTTATCTTTTCTTCCTGTTCTTTGGTGACAGGAGTGTGGACATAATTGTGGTTGTATGGTGGGGGAACTTGACTGAATCCTATCCCTTTACCTTCATTTTATTTCCACCACAGTTGGTTTTCAATCATTGAGTTGACGACTTTACTGGAACCTTCTAATTTTTTAAAATTAAACTCAGCCTTTTCAAACTTGCTAGTTAGATTTAAGATTTCTAACTTAGAAGCTTCTAGTTTAGCAGTCAATTCTGCGATTTCTTGTTTAGCATCAAGATGGTGACAACTCTTTATGCTAAAATCAGACTTAAGTTTTTTAATGTCTTTGTTAAGAGATTCTATTTTGTCTAGAAAACCCTTTTCATTTTTCTTAAGTTTAAAATTTTCTGATTTTATTCTTTCCATATATCTGCTTAGACTGTTATTGTGAAGTTTATACATTTCTATTTTCTCACCACAATTTAAAGAACATGGTTGAAAACGTACATCAGATGAATCCGGAGAAGTGAACGCCATGTATGCAAACTGGAGCTCCTTGACCTTCTCCTTAGCAATGTTTTCTCTTCAGAATCTTCAGATGTTGTGAAATTTGCAGTTTGACTTCCAATGTTAAGCGCAGCCATCTGACCTTCCCACGAGAACGTTTGAGCAACCATACCTCTTTCACCATTTCCAGAATTGCTTCCAACTTCACCCCGAGCATTCCCAACTGGAACCAATGCCCTTTCTGTATTTCCATCCTTAGCTGGATTAGTGCATTCACGAGTAAAATGACTCGGCTCGTGACAGTTGTAGCATCTGAGGGTCTCTTTATTAAAACCCACCTTTTGGTTATTAGGCATGTTCCAATTGTTCCTACCCGTTCTCTTAGTAAACTTCTTGGCACGAAACACTGCCATGGCAATTTGCCACGAGATGTCCATTTCCTCAACATCATCGGGATGAATCTGATCTAGTTCAGCAGTAACCACCGGTTGAACCAAGTCTCCGACCAGAAAAGCATGATAACAATTCATAAATCCCGCCATTAGAGCGATATTCTCTTGAGTTTCTTTCGGTATAGTAGGAATTTGGCTGGAGTTTAGACTGGGAGTGGTTTTACTAGAATCATTTGTAGACTGACCCGATTTGGTAAAAAATACTGGAGCTGGATTAGGTGAATTAGATGATGATAATTGACCGAGGGTGGATGAAAACATCTGGAAGTTTCCCTGTGGTGGTTGTTGAGTAGGCTTGAACAGTGAAAAACTATCTTGAGACATGAGAGCATTGTTAGAAGCAACGTTATATCCCACAGCACTGTAAGAACTGGCGTGATTTATTGCCCGCTGCTTATCGTCCATATCACAAGCTTTAATGGTGGCTATCATTTCAGTCATACTCATTCTGTTAAGATCCTTGGTCTTTTTGATTACCGCAACATTCATGTCCCAATTTTTTGGTAGAGAGTTAACCAACTTGTTGTTAATTTCTGAGGTTTGTAGAAAGATTCCTGCAGTTTTCATTTCAGTTACGAGAGATATGAACCTTTGAAGTTAGGATTCCAATGTCTCTCCCAAAACATGATTGAACATATTGAACTTTTTTCGCAGCAGATCTTGGCGACTTCTCTTCATATCCTCATTTCCTTCATAAACTTCTATCAGTGCGGCCCACAAATCCTTAGCTGTTTGGAGTTCTCTAAACTGAAGGACAATCTCGGGTGAAAGTGCCATGGTTAGAGTTGAAAGAGCTTTCTCATCTTCTTCAACTTTAGCAAAATCATCATCATCATAATTAGCAACCGGCTTTACAAGAACCTCGTCTGAACCCTCCCTTTGATAGGTGATCCTTTGAGGTCCCCTCACAATGCTTCTACAAATTTTCGAATCTTTCATCTTGGCATAGTGTTTGAAACGGAATTTCCATTCACTGAACCCCTCGTGGGATAATAAACGGGGTATGCGAGTAGCAGTGCCCATGATGGAATCAAGTTCTTGGTGAAGTGACTAGTTGATTGAGCCGTTGTCATTAGTTAACTGGGCCATTTTTTTTTAAATCAAGTCCAAATAAAATTAAGGTCCACTAAAAGAAATAGTTCAGGTTAATGGTCCAGGCCCAACACAGCAATCTGAACCGAGAACGAAGACCGAAAACACAAACGTTGACCAGTTGCTGACCGAGAACTAGAGTGTTAACCAATCTTTTGACCGAGAACTCAGGTATTGACCAAGGTTGACCGAGAACTCAGTTTGTTGACCAACTCTTTGACTGAGAACACGAATTGGCCGAGAACTATAATGTTGACCAGTTCTTTGACCGAGAACACAGTTTGTTGACCAACTCTTTGACCGAGAACACGAATTGGCCGAGAACTATAATGTTGACCAGTTCTTTGACCGAGAACTACGAGAAGCCGACAACTATTGTTTTTTTAAAACTATAGAGGACGAAAACCACAAAAAAAACCTCAACTGAATTGTAACAACTTTCCAAATAAAGTGGGATTTGATTTAATTTCCAAGTCAAATCCAATATTTATCCAAAAATAGTCCAATCTTCTTCTCCTAACACTGCCTCACCGGAAAAACACCTTGCAAGTGATATTCTTGAATCGTTGATATCACAATAATGAGCCTGAATTCGTCAAAGGCTCTGGTACCAATTGTAAGTCCCGAATCTGGATCACTACAATATGATATCAACCAAACGAGTATTGGTGCGGAATACCAACACTCGGTGATTCAAGAACACAAATAAGAATTAGTAAATAACACAGGATTGCTTCAAAACACACGTATATTATTGAATACGTCGGGTGCTTAAGCACTTACAAATACTTGATCACAATACTAGGAATGAACAACATTTAACCCTATACATAACATGACTATATGTAGGGATAACAACCAACTATGTCGGCCAAAACAACCAAAAGCCCACCGAGAACACATACACACAAGCCCAAAACCCAATCCCCAACATTACTATATTAAGTACAAACCACAAAACTAGGCCCAACAGGTGCGATGGAGATAGGGCTCCGGGCCCAGGTGGCTTTAATTTTAGATTCATAAAACAGTTTTGGGAATTTTTTGCAGCTGATTTTTCGGAAATTTTGGCCAAATTCCATGAAAGTGGCATGGTTAATAAAGGGTGTAGCTCATCTTTCATCACTTGATCCCGAAGACTTTGGATCCGGTTGATTTAAACGAGTATAGACCTATCAACTTGGTAGGGGTAATTAGTAAAGTTATCTCAAAAGTGTTAGCGAATTGTTTGAAGAAGGTGTTGGGTTCGGTTATTTCAGAATCCCAATCGGCTTTTCTTAAGGGGAAATTCATCCTTGATGGACCTCTTATTGTTAATGAGTTGATAACTTGGGTCGAGAAAGTTAATTATAAAGCTTTTTTCTTGAAAATAGACTTTGAAAAGGCATATGATAATGTGAACTAGAATTTCTTGGTCTCAGTTATGGGACAAATGGGTTTCCCAGAGGTTTGGTGTAATTGGATTCTCGGTATTCTCTCCTCGGCTAGGTCCTCAGTTCTGGTAAACGGGTCCCTCACGTTTGAATTTCGTTGTTCTAAAGGTATGAGAGAAGGCAATCCTATCTCTTTGTTTTTGTTTCTTATTGTGATGGAGGCATTCTCCAATATGATTACCAAAGCCATAGAGGTTGGGTTGTTTAAAGGTGTTCAAACTCCAAGACGGGGGCCTGTGGTGTCTCATCTTTTATATGCGGATGACGCGATGATAATGGGTGAATGGTCTAAGCTGAATATTGAAAACGTGATGAGAATTTTACGGTGTTTTCACATCTTTTCGGGTCTTAAAATTAATATCCATAAATCCTATTTATTTGGCTACAAAGTGAGTGGGGCTGAGCTTAGTAGTATGGCGGGTCAGATTGGGTGCAATATTGGTGTGGTTCCTTTCAAGCATCTTGGGATTTTAGTTGGAGCCAACATGAATAATAGTAACAATTGGAACGGTATTGTCGATATTTTCAAAAAATGATTGGCGAAGTGGAAAGCCCATACTTTGTCGATTGGTGGGAGGGTGACTTTAATAAAATCGGTGTTAGAAAGCTTGCCGGTTTATTATTTTTCTCTCTTCAAAGTCCCTTGTAAAGTGGTTGATAAATTGGAAGGGATCATGAAGAGATTTCTTTGGGGAGGTACAACAAATGTTAGAAAGATTCATTGGGTGGCTTGGGATAGAGTTACGCTTCCTAAAGATAGGGGAGGGCTTGGCATCTCTAGCCTTAGAGGTGTCAACACTTCTCTTATGGCGAACTGGGGTTGGAGGTATAAGACAGAGAAAGATGGCCTTTGGAAAAAAGTTATTAATTCTATTCATTGGTGATGTGTGGGTATAAATATGTGTATTAAGTGTGTAAAGTCATGTTTTGATTACTTATATATTGTGAACGCGATTACTTTGAGTGTGTTTGTGGTTACAGGTGTGTGAAGCTTAAAGGAGCTTAACGGAGCTTAAAGAAGCTAATTTGGAGCATTCATGATGGAGTGGAAATGAAAGTGATGATCTATGAGAAGATAGAGAATTTAAACACAAAGATGTGGCCGCAAACGAGGAGGAAAACGGAGTTGAAACGAAGATTCTATGAAGAAAATAAGATTTATGTTGGCAGACCGTAAGGCAGAGTGGTTTGACTGTAAGCTACGGTCTGACCGTAGCTTACGGTGGCCAGACCGTAGCTTACGGTTTGGTCTGACTAAAAATGGATTTTTGGTGATTTTCTTCCATATTTAAAGACCAAAAACCCTAGAGTCGAATTCATTCAATCATTATCAGTTTGGGCACTTCTTGGAGGTCATTATCCACCATCATAACACCTTCCAATCATCATGCTCATCCATGTTATCATCCTTGCAACAATCAATGAAGCTATTCAAGATCAAGATGCAAGGCTAAACCTTTCGTGACCATCTCCGGGAGTAGGGTTGTGTTTGTAAGCAAGACTTTTTGGTATTTGAATCTTTACATTGGAACTAGAGTTGATCAATCATTCGGTTGATTAACCTTTTAATGTTTGTTTATGCATTCAACAGTTTTTCGTAATGAATGTTTTGTGATTTTATCAGTTTATTGATTTGTGGTCATCAACTTTTAGGATTAAGTTCTTTGAGTCATTGACCCGTTTATCTTTAGCCATTAAATCACTTATATTTATCAAACCTTAAAACTGGTAATCAATTAGGTTATTATTCATCCAAACCAATTGTTCGGATTATGTTCTATCAATCAGTAATGTCAAATATCTAGTCTTTTGATTATAGGTGTAATCAAACGAGTTTTCCAAATAGGTTTAATCAATTGGTCTAGATTGCTTCACAACCTGAAACCTGGAGTTTGGTTACTTTTCTCAAATCGTTTACAACCAAGTCATTATTTAATCCGCTTGACATCGTTTGTCCACCCTAGAATAATTAATTAAAAAGCATTAAACTTGATTAGCACTTTCCACTGATTCCCTGTGGATTCGACACCTTACTTTCCCTTGCTAGTAAAGGTATTTTATAAATGTTTTTGATTGACCTTTCGACATAGATCAATTGACAAAGGTTGGGCGAGGGTCTTGTGCCGGGTAATAAAAAGTTTTCGGGGGTTTGGAATAATATAGCTAAGGAGTTGAATAAAGTCTCCCTAGCTGGTAGCAAACTAGTTCAGTTGATTAATTGGAAATGGCAAAAACTTATGCTTCTGGTTGGATGTTTGGGTTGGGGAGACCAGCTTGAAGATGGAATGTCCTAACCTTTATAAACTAGAAAAAATAAGAAGTGCAAAGTTGTTGACAGATTACGACGCCAAGGAAATCAACTTGGTTGGACTTGGGAGTGGTCTAAAAATCCCTCGGCGCCCGTAGAAAGAGCTGAGTGGGAGCGTTGTTTTCATATAATGGCAGCTGCGGTTTGGTTAGGAGGCCCGGATCAGTGGAAGTGGTTGGGGGATTCGAGCGGGGAGTTCTCGGTTAGCTCGGTAAAGAAGCTTTTAGTGAAGAGTAGGGATTCAAATGTTAATTTTGTGTTAAACTGGTGCAAATGGGTTCCGGCGAAATGTCTTGTCCATGCGTGGAGGGCTGGGATGAACCGGGACCCAACTAAAGAGGCTCTCGAAAGAAGAAATATTCTCATCTCGAACCGATCGTGCTTGTTGTGTGATTCGGGAGAGGAAACTATAGATCTTATTACTTCAAGTTGCTATATTGCTACTATGGTTTGGGAAAGTATCAAAAGATGGTGCAAGGTCCATTCCAATTTTGGATTATCAGCTCGGGATTTGCTGGAGTGGTACAATAGTGTGGGGCTCGGAAACCGAGAGAAGGAGGCGTTCCACGGGATAGTTGTAATTGCGTGTTGGAGATTGTGGAAAGCAAGGAATGATAAAAAGTTTGAAGGAAAAGAGGTGAAGATCGAAGAGATTATTGGAGATATAAAATCGTTAGGTTTTCTTTGGTATAAACATAGATCTAAATATAAAACGATAGGGTGGTCGAATTGGTGTAAATTCAGTTTCATGTAGTTTTTTGGTTTGGTTTGTTGGTGGGGTTCCTCCAGATTGTGGAGGAGGCATGTTTCAGTGTTCCTGTTATTTGTTTATAAAAGTTCACAGTTCGGAAAAAAAAAAGTTATAGTAGTAAACTAGTAATAGTTGAATATCTAAGATGCTTTTTTGTTATTGTTATAGAAAACTTGTGCCATAATTATTTTGGTGGTTTGTTGAAGTCTTTCTTAGATATTTCTTTTGGGGGTCTTAGCATTTCACGTTTGAATCCTGGTTTATTTGCACGCTTTAAAATATAGGTAACACCACTGTAGGGGATTCAAACTTGGGTAATAGGGTATGTCAAGTGTTATGACCTTAGGAACACCACTGCCATTATGACACACGTGCGTATTTATAAGAAAGGAAAAGAAAACTTGTGATCCAAAGATAGTTTTGAACGAAATACCATACAATATTATACTAGTATTTTTTTTATATTTATAGACAAGCTTGAACATATTGTGTATGTTTATAGGTCATTGTTCATTAATATGAATGTATCATCGTCATTGTTCATTAATATGAGTGTATGGTAATATATAATAGTAATATTTAGGGTTTAGATAATTAGTGTTAATATCATTTTATATTTAAAAAAGTTAAAATTTTTAGGAACTCATAATAACCAAACATGTTTTTTTTTTTAATTTTTCATAGCTTAACATTGTTTGAGGTTAGTTTACCATATGTTATATATAAAATTTTGATTACATATATAAATCACAAGTTTACATATGTGTAAAATTTATGTAATAACAAATTTACATACATGTAAAAAGAAATTATATATGTATAAAAACTAATTTTCATAATTGTAATCGTAAATATAAATATAAAAAGTGATATAATTTTGCACATATAAAACTAACCTCGTATTATTACAATACTGCCTCTACCACCGCCCACATTTTGTGTCGATGGCGGCGTTTGGAGATAAGAGGGTGGTAAGATGTGGCTTAACTTAAAGACGAATTCTCATAACATTTAAACATATACAAATGCATTGAAACATGATTTTTTTAAGGACAAGACATAAATAAACGGATAAAAAATACATTAGTAATATATATCTGTTTTTAAAAATTGTACATAGCTCATGCAAATAATAAAAGTGATAATTTTATGAATTGTGTATGATATAATTTTCTTTATAAAGTATTATGTTTATATGCAAGTTAATAGTTTTATATAAATTGCTAGGGTTATAGCATATATAATAACAAACATATTAAAACAAAATCCACACCAATAATAAAAAAAGTATGTTGTTTGAGTTGTTAAGAAAACCAAACATATAGAATTGCATATTGCATACAACCTACACACTATACCTAACAATACCAATAATTACCAAAACGATATATGTTCACACAACTGTAAACAATTCATTCTATACGTAACAACGACAACCTCTTTTCTATTCAATTGACGTATTGAATATAGTGGTTAACAATTCAATCAAAATTTTGATTATTCGGGTTATTGTAACTATATCGATTTTCAATAAATATTAATGGGGGTCACCTTATGTTTCTTCTTTCACGTTCATCATGTTATCATAAATCTTTATAACTAAAGAAAATGGCATTAACCGAACCAATGTATAATGTAACTCGTATGCCAAATTAATCTATGTTAAGAACATGCATTTAATTTGAGAACCGAAAGTAGCTGTGAAGAAACTCTTTGTAAAATTATTATTGTTTTTTTTTCGAACGGCAACTTTCAATAAAACGACACAACTAGCAAGAAGCTAGAGGTCAAAAACAAAACACAACTAAAATGAGAAATTACACCGATCATTCCAACACAAAGACTTAAAAGATGACCAATTTTTAATCCAATGATAAGTCAATTAATTTTCTCAATTACTTCGGGACGTTCAAGAATTTCAGGAAAAATAACATCATTCCTCATCTTCAAATTAAAAATAATGTCAATGGTTTATGATAAGCCAACACTTTTTACTATTTTCTGGTAAAATGTATATAATACAATTAAGAAATTTCATTAAAAATCATCATCATCATCGTACTCAGTATATCCCACCAATAGCAAAGCTATGGTAGGGTCTGAGGAGGGTAAGATATAGACAGCCTTACCTCTACCCCATAGGGATAGAAAGGCTGCTTCCGGTGAGACCTCCGCTCTATAGTAGTTTTGCTTCAAGCCTTGGACATAAGGCACATAACACTCAACCATCGAGACACCGGCCGATTTGTGCATATATCATTGTCTTTCGGCTATCAACGCCACCACAGGATGCCTGATTAACCTTCCGTCACTTTTAGCGTTATTTTCACGAGATTAGTAAAATAACGTCAAAATTAGTGCAATTTCACTTTTGCCCACTCGAGGGTTCACACACACATATATACATTATATGTGCGCTCTGCAAGCAAGGCAATATATTAATTAAAAATGTCATATATTCATTAAAAATGTCATCTTTATTGTATTTTTGTATGCAAAATTATAAACTTTATATATTTGATTTTCCACACAAACATAACTTCCCATGATTATCACCTATGAAGTAGAAAATGACATCCTTTATAACAAAAACAGAAACCAGATGACAGTAATAAATAAACAACCAGAGTTCACACAGAGGTAGTAGAGCTCATACATAGCTACAAAGATTACACATCCAAATAAATAAATATGCATGCATCAACAGAAACAAGAAACACAATAATCATGAATTTAAGACATTAGAATTATCACACTTTCACTCTTTGCCATCAGCTGCCCGGAGCGAACCTAGTTGAACCGGGGCTTGGGTCCCAACGACTTTAGATGACCCGTAAACCGAAAGGTCAAAGCCTTCACCTCTTTCTTTCTCAATTTGTTCCTTAATCCAGAAATATGTGATTCTCAATCCATCCTGCATACATTCCATCATAATTAAAAGTGCGTGAATCGAAAGATATCATCAACAGGAAACAGTCATGCATAAAGGTTGACTTTGAAAAGTCAAAAACTATGCGTCCATATAAGCATGCTTAGCGTGCGAGCCGAGCCAGCTTTGGTCCGGGCTCGAAGTTAAACGAGCTAGCTCGGCTTTGCTCGTTTTTCTTAACGAGAGGAGTTTGAGCTTGAGCCTTGAGGCATCTTGTTTAAACTAAAACTAATATTTAATATATATTTTGTTATTTAAGTAAATTAAAATTAGGGTGGTCTGTAGTGGGCTCATAGACTAATATTATGTGGGCCTATTTATTAGTGAGACTTGAGCCATCTTGTTTAATATTTAATATTTATCCTATTATTTAAGTTAAGTAACTAATATTAGGGTGGTGTGTAGTGGGATTATGGACTATATCATGTGGGCTTATTCATAAGTGGGAATGAGTTATAACATGAATTAACATATAACATTACAATGTGGGCTTAACCGAAACGAGCCAAATGAGCGAGCTTACCTTGGCTCTAGCTTGGCACAACTCGTTTATAAATCGACAAATTTTGAGCGAGCATTTTGAGGAATTCTTATTTATGTATATATATTGTATACATACAGAGACACATTCTTTTTAGAAACAATTTTATGTTGAGAACTGCAAGAACCACATAAATCGCTTGTACATTGTGCATAAATAATTTAATGAGATACTGATGGGCGGTTTTGTAACCGTCTTCTGTATAACACTTTAAGTAAGAGGTACAAGTGAATTATACGGTTCTCACAGTTCTCAACATATTTCTTGGTTCTAATTTGAACAGTACTCCCCCTTACATATGTATGTATGCACATAATAAACACACACACGCGTATACATAGACGTATGTCTTGATGGGTTGTGTTTTATCTCAAAGGGCCAATCAAGAAAAAAAAATAACTGAAGGAAACGGGTCGAAATTCAACCAACTTTTGATGCATAAACCATTCAAAAGACTATGTTATAATCTAAAGTATATAGCTTTGTAATCATAACAGAAACTAATTATTTAAAACGTAAATATTTTCGACAAAAAAAGTTTAATGTCAACCCAACTCATACCAAAAAAGCACATGTTATCCAACTTGCCTATTTTGCTACCAATAAATATTAAAAAGATTACCTTTAATCTCATAGTGGGGGCCCACCCAAGCTTCTCTTTGATCAAAGTATTATCCGAGTTTCTGCCACGCACACCTTCCGGGCCAGGAATGTGGTGAATCGGAAGCTTCCTATCCTCGAAACCGAGAACAATTTCGGCCATTTCATTCATACTTACCATCTCATCACTTCCAATATTCACGGGCTCACGAAAGTCAGATTTTGTCAACCTGTTAAGTGTTAACACACAATGCAGTTAACAATAACTTCCTTTGCATAGTTGCATGATGTACAACTTAACAATAACAAAAAACATGCACCTTAAAACACCTTCAACACACTCATCAATGAAAGTAAAAGATCGGGTTTGCAACCCGTCTCCCCACATTTCAAACTTATCGGTTGACGTAAGCGCTTTTCTACAGAAAGCAGCGGGTGCTTTCTCCCTCCCACCTGCAAGATTAAAATGTGATATTCTATTTTTGCACTTCGTTTATTAAAAGATTATCCTTTTTTTGGTATTGAACTTATTTCAAAACTAATGGTACCTTTCCATGTGCCGAATGGTCCATAAATGTTATGAAAGCGTCCGATTCTGCACTCGATTCCAAAGTCTTTAGTGTAGTGCTTGCACAACTCCTCGGTTGCTAGTTTCTCCAAACCATACGCATCTTGAGGCTAAAATACAATTTCAATAGTTTATCAAACTAAAAGTTAATTAAAAAAGGAAAAAGAAATAATTTGTGATTTTTTATCAATTAATAACCTCAGCAGGCCACGCGTCAGATTCCTTCAAGCTCACATTAGTTTCCAACTGCTTAAACTCGGGGTAAATGCAAGCACTAGAGGCATAGAAAAACCTATATAATGTAACATGAGAGTCAGAAACATGCAATAATTTTACAAATTGTCAGATAAACAACTTAAGGTTAAAATTTGGAACAATTCACTTTTGAGACATATCCCTTAACATGGAAAGCTTTTAGGTTAAAGATGATCTTTTTGTGCATTATCATCATAACAATCAATAGATGGCATAGATTCTTGTAAAGGGTATTTGAGACAATCTCACAAATAATCAAACTTTAGGGAAGTTTTTAGGTTAAAAATGACCTTCTTGCTCATTATCATCATAACAAATCAATAGATGGCAAAGCTTCTCATAGCAGGTATTTTAGACATTTCACAAATAATCAAAC
This sequence comes from Bidens hawaiensis, assembly GCF_021521415.1. Lineage (NCBI taxonomy): Eukaryota > Viridiplantae > Streptophyta > Magnoliopsida > Asterales > Asteraceae > Bidens > Bidens hawaiensis. The sequence continues at coordinate 183,071 of NW_027496809.1, forward strand.
TTCAGGAATGACATATCCATCAATTGGAAAGTTTTTGGATTAAATTGACCTTTTTGCCCATTATCATCATAACAAATCAGTTAATGGCATAGCTTCTAGTAAAGGGTGTTTTAGATATTTCCCATATAATCAAACTTTAGGAAAGTTTTGAGACATATCCCATCATTTGGAAAGTTTTTTTTGGTTTAAAATGACCTCTTTGCCCATTACCATCATAACAAATCAATAGATGATATAGTTTCTTGTAAAGGGTATATTGGCGTGCTTAAATAAGGAAACATGATTGAACGTTTTAGAAATAACATAATTCCAAAAGCAAGAGAAATAAATATTTAGAATCGTAACAATTATGTTGACCGACCTTTTGACTCCACTGATTCTTGCAGCCTCGAGCATGTTAAAGCTAATCATCGTGTTATTATACATAATAACAGAGTGATTTGACTGAATGAACCCCATGCCACCCATATCAGCAGCCAAATTAAACACATGATCAACGTTTTCAGTCACTTTCAAGCAATTATCCATCACACGAAGATCAGCAAGATGGAACTCATGGCAAAACATGTCTTCTGGCATGTGCTCATTTTTCTTCCAATCAGAAGCAATGATGTAGTGGCCCTCGGTTTTTAAACGCCTCGCAATGTGTGATGCAATGAACCCACCCGCACCAGTTATGGAAATCCTAAGTTTCTCTGTTGGCCAATACGGTTCCCTCTCGAGGTTCTCATAGGTGAATGACCCGTACTTTGTTTCACTAGTTGTTCCCATTCTACAAATGTAAAAAATCACGAAACTTTAGTATAAATCAAACTTAATAGTTAAATATTTTGTGTTGATTCTGATTTTCTTGATAAAGTTGATAAATATCTAAAGAAAACTTGCTGCAAATGACATGATATAATTAAAAAAAACTTATCCGCAAATAAAATTTGATCCATCTAGCTTGTAACTATATTATCATGTTTGATTGATTTCGCTCGTATGACGTCATCAAGATTCAAGAAGATAAGACACTAAAAGTTATACACAGCAGATTATCTTATTTGGGACCACTATGGTAAAGCAAATGTATACAAGACAAGTGAATATATAATAATATCAACTAAGGATAAAAATCTACAATCATGAAATAGTAAACCAAGTTTCAAAATATTGTTCCAACAAAGTCAGTCAAATATCCGTAATCGAAAACTTTATTATCTCAAATTGCTAAAATCGGTCAATCCAATACGATAACGAGTAAAACAAAAGAAAGATTCGTTTAAACAAATAGTTTAACATTCTAAAATACTTTTAACTAATGAAAAGACCCAAGATTCAATCTTGTTCCATTTCTATGAATATACTTTAAAACCCCACCTTTTTATCAATTCAAAAAACAATATTAAATTCAATTACGGAGAAATAGCAGTGTCGGCGGCCGGGGTTTTAACTGAGAATTTCACATCGGCATAAACACAAACACCTGGTGTGCACACATAATATTGTCTACAAAACCCTTAATTATCGTAAATTTTGTCATACCCACTACAAATTCAGCTAAATCAAACACCAGATCACCCCACAATTCGAAACAGATGATAATTATAAACAAAACCCATGAATTAAGCAACAGATTAACACCAAAAAGATGGTTAGAATTGAGAATTACCTGATGAAAATTGAAGGGTGTGAGATAGATAATTTGGTATCGTGGTGGAATACACTCCAGTTATTATTATCCTACTACTACTACTACTACTACTTCAACGTCCTTTTATTTACGTTTTTTTCAGTGTCTTGTACCCTTTATCTTTTTTTCTGATTTTTTTACAACATAAATATAGAAAGATATTTAATAAATGTCTTATAATAATATCGTAGGTTATATGTACTATGTCGGCTGTTTATGAATCATGTATATTGAGTATATTCCATGGATATTCTATACGTTATTCGGTTCGGCTTGGCTCGGTATAGTTTTGGTTTTCACGCTTTAATTTTTCTTAGATGAAAATCGAACGAATAGAATTTAGATGGTTTAATACAAAACCAAATATATGTAATTTAAAACTGAACCGGAAATTGTATTCTAATCGGGTATGATTTTCGACCGAGGTAACTGAATAATAATTATTTGTTATTGGATTGAGTTGGGCTAAATAAGATTAGGGTAAATTTTTTTCATGAATTGAGCTAACTGACGAAGCTTAAATGACTGCTATCTGTTATTTGGTTTGAACAAAGTTCATTTTTTGTAACCAAAAACACAATTCGGTCTCGGTTTAAACCCGTATGTGTAATTTGGTTTTGTTTTAAACTGATTCCGTTTTAATTGGTTTCGATTTGTAACCGGTATTGAACTCCCTAACATATTCCAAAAAGTAGTTAGTTACAATAGTTAATCCGTATGATTTATTGTTTTTTCTGTTTTTGTTTATGATGAATACGTGATCATAAATTTTATCAACATATTTTTGATAGATCAATTGTGGATGTGATGGCACCTTAAAAGTTACATTAATGCTTCGATTAGACTCGAGATTTTAGAGTAATCCGGAGGAATGACCAACCTCAAATATCATTAAGTTGTTTTGGATGCATTGGTTGTGGATGAAAGGAGACCTTCAAGTTAAATATGTTTGAGTGAAACCAATTAGAAGATCTTCCATGAAGTCTAAAAAATTTATGAAGTTCCGTTGGTAAAACAAATGTTGGACATAACATTCTACCTTTCATATGAAAATAATAATTATGAACACCCCTTGTTGTTTTCTATTAGATATTCATAAATATTAATATGGTTGAAAAATCAATTATATTAGTGTTTTGAGTGTTGAATATTCAAGCATAACTAATAACTTATATTCATTTGGGCAAGCAAAGAAATCTAGGTATGTTGTCATGGTATCGTCTTTGTATTCTGCAATTTTATGTTAAATAATTTGTTATTGAATTGAACGGCAAAACTAAAATAACCATTATTTGTTACTTGGTTTTAACAGAATGATTTTTTTGGAACCCCATGGTTTGAAACCATATATGTAATTTGGCTCTTTATAAACAGTTTATGTTTTGGAACCCCAAAACCAAATCTGTCTTGATTTGAAACCATAGGTATGTAATTTGGCTCTTTATAAACAGTTTATGTTCAATTTAATGATTTAATCAATTTCAAACTAAATATTGAACACTCCATCATATTCCAGATTATTTATGTATGTAAGTTGGCTCTTATGATTAGTGATATGAGAAGTTTTCATCCGGATAACTAAACATAAATTTGTAAAGAATGACTCACATTGAATACCATCAACTTGTTTCGGATGTAGTTGTTGATGAAATGAGAACTTCAAGTTAAGTGTTTTGAGTAAGACAATTACGTAGGTTTCTATGAAGTTTTCACCCAGGATGCCAGAAATTTTTTTTACGAGGTTCTCGTATGTAAAACAAATAATAATGATTGGTACGTGGAGTTAGAAGTAACATTTACCTTTCATATGAAAATAAATTATAATCCATTATGAACACTTTGTAATTTTCTTAGATATTCATAAATATTAATATGGTTGAAAAAGCAATTATATTAGTGTTTGGAGTGTTGAATATGAAGGCATAATAGTTATATATTCACTCGGGCAAGCAAAGAAATCTAGGTATGTTGTCATGGTATCATATTCGTATTCAGCAATTTTATTGTTAAATAATTTGTATTTTATTAAACAATAATAAACCTATCAATAATAAGGATACTTTTATATTTAAAACAATTAGAGTTATAATAACATTCTCGACATGATAGAACCTTAACTTCTGTAGCTATTATATGAACTTTTAACATTTAAATAAATCTTATTCTATAAACATGTAAATAGCTTTCATTAAACATTGATAGCTTTTGATCGTTATTTTCTTGCAAACTAACATATAACAAAACTAAAACAATAATAATGTAAATAAACAAATTAGTTGGTATAACGAATATATAGAGTTTTTCCCTCTCTTTTTTGTTTTTATTTTTTCAGGAAAGACGAATTTCATTAAACAACTAGCGAAGCATTAAATAACAAACAACGAGCAAAGTACAAAGAATAATTGCACCAAACCTTTCATAGCAAACTATGAAAAGAGGAACTATTCTTAATCCAAAGAAAGTTCAAGGATTTTATGACTGCCGTTTTTAACATGATAGCCGTCTTGTTTTGGAAGATGACATAGTTTCTAATCTTCCAAATACACCAACACGCAGTGAGGATCATTCATTATCCCATGAAGAATTGTGTTTTTCTTAACACCTAAATTGCATGATTCGTGAATATTTAGAAGGTCCCGGACAGAGAAAACAAACAGAGTTTTTGCTCACCCATATGATTCAACTACTTATTACGTAACACGCAATTTTAAAATTTAAAATAAAATAAAATAAAATATTATGATATATTGATATTAGTTCAATCTCTATTTCTTATAATATAGTCTAGTAGGATTAAATGGTTAACCAATAATTCTTTTCATATGTTACTAGTTGTTTTGTAGCAAGCGGAATATGCAGTGATGTTCACATAATAATGACGTATATCTACTCTAGAAGACCAAAGACAATATCGTCTCAAATGTTTGTCTACATTGTAGACAAGAACTGGTTAGAAAGCTTGTTACGTGCTCCATTCAATTATGCATAATAAACTACTATTTTATTGATTATTTTGTTTCTTTTTATTAAGGATGAGTTAAGTCAAAGTAGTTGATAGTCTTTGCCTTCTTTTAGTTGATAGTCCTTACTCTTATTATTATGAGTCTTGTTTGTAGATATTAGTTTTCTATGTGGTTTGCTTAGATATGAATGAAATGAATATAAACTGAGTTTGTTTCTCTACCATTTTTTTTTATTTTTATTTTTGCTTCTCTAGTTCTCTCTACTTTCTTTATGAATTAATCAAAAACCATATCAATGCTTTTTTATTTATTGAAATAATATAAAATATTTTGTAATATTCGAATAGCCATATGTATCTTTTTAACGGCTTTAGACTACATATATTAAATCCACCTAAAACCATATTGTAGGGAATGAATCCTCAATTTTTCATCCATTATTGCAGAGAGACATCAATATGGTGTGACTTGAGTCCTTTAAATAATGCAAAAAACATTTGAAAACACTACAACTTTCATGTGTGTTTCCTTTCTCTTACCTATATCCAGGGCCGGGTGGTCGACGGACCTAGGCCTGACACCCCGATAGGCCCGAATTTTTTTAAAAAAAAATTATATATATATCTATATATTTTTATGAAAAACAATATGTATATATAATGTTTCAACTTTGTTACACAACAACTAGCTTGGTTTGGTGGTAAGGGGGTATGACTTTCAACCAAAGGTTGTGGGTTCTAACCTCAATTGAAACATTTTTACATATTTTTAGATAAAAATGTTTTTTACACAACCAAATCATAAGTCTCAAAAAATTAAGGCTCATTTAAAACTTAAATTGTTTAAACCCAACAAAATACCACTTTTTATTAAGGTCTAAAAAAATTTCGCCTTCGGGCCAAAACATTTTAACCGTTCTCGGAGTCGGGCCTGCCTGTATCCAACAATCTTCTACTAAAAATGCCCATTTAGTTGCATGCAAAAAAACTGGTATGAAAGGTAAAATAAGTGACACCAAAGATGAATGTCCACATGGATGGTAAAGAAAAAAATGTCACTGAAATTTTGCACTAAAGCCATGTGTAGTGGAGGGACAACAATTGGGGGCAAATTGTGACACGTGGCGCCCAGTCAGCATGGAGTGGAAATTTGTTTTTGGGGTGTAATGGTGTAGGGGCTACAAGTTGGGCCCATAGTATCTTTTTTTTATTATTTTCTAGTTAAACTAATCAAATAAAAACCAATTTATTTAAATAATTATAAATAAATGTATTAAAATTAAAAAATAAATACAAAAAAAATACATAAAACTAAAAAAACACACAAATAAAAAAAACACACCACAACAAAATACATATAAAAATACAAATAAAGTAAACAATACAAAAAAATAATCAAAGTTTAAACCTGTACGGATATAAACGTATACAAACCAAAGATTTTAAAGTATTTAAAGTTTTATCAAGTTTAGTATACTTTCAAAGTTCAAGGTTTAAAAGTAAATAAAGTTTAAAAGTAGTTTATAAATATTTAAAAAGTCTAGGGTATAAAATGTAAATAATAATAATAACAATATAAAATCTCCCAACCCAACCCAGCCCCGCCCCTTCCCCGGCATGTTTTTCCGGCGACGGCCATGAATTTCCGGCGAGAATAACACCCCCGTCCCTTTCCCCCAGCATGTTTAAAACCATATGTGATATAAAATATTATTTTTTTCTTCACATCTCGGCGACAAGTACACCCCGCCCCCGTCCCAAATCGCCCACATATCGCCGGGGGGGGGGGGTGTTTGCGCCCTTCCTCGCCCCATTTCGCCCCCAACCCACGCCCACTACACATGGCCTAAGGGGGAGGGGGTGGTGAAAGCTCATCACACACCACCTCTAATGGTGGTATGCCACATCACCAACCTCAAATCCATCACATGTGATGAATTTTTACTAGGGGTGGTGGTGTGGTGTGGTGTGGTGTGGTGTGATGGAATTATTTTTAATAAATATTAAAAAATAAAAATAAAACAATATTACATTAAAAAAAATAAAACAAGATTACATTAAATAAAGACAGCTAAATTAGAAAACAAAACCGACAAATAAAAACCTACGGCCCTTCCCAACCCTACTTGTCGCATATCTAGCATTTGCGTTGAAGTATGATCGATTTAAAGGGTTCCTCAAGATGTTCGTGCGGTTGTAGGAGGAAAGTTAGATCGGCGTTTTTTTGGTTTTCATTCAAATGGTTGATATACGTCTCCTCACGTTTCATTTTTAAAATATGAGCCTGTTTCTTTCGCTCCTTCGTCTCGGTCATTTCCTCCATCTTAGCCGACTTGTATTCGATGAAGTTTTCGGCCATCGCTTCCTTTCCAAGTCTTGACGATTCCCCACTTTTCTTGCGATTTGGCCGTGTCGGTGTGGGTATGTCTTCGTCGGGATTTTCTTCGGGTTCCTCGTTCAAGTTCATGCTCGGCATGTTGCATGACAAGCCGCTAGTAGACGTTGTGTAGTCCTCGGACTCGGAAGTTTTTGAAGAAGATCCTTTCTTCCTTGGAGCCGTTGGTCCGTTCAAATCAACCAAGGGAATCAGTTCCCACTTCGCGTGATGTCTCGCAATCTCCCACACTTCAAAGTGGGGAAAATCCTTACATTTGAAAACTCGGACATATTCGGCCAAAGCGTCCTTTATGATAGTCGCCTCGCTCTGTCACACCCTCAAAATCCACTAACGGAGTTTTACCGTCAGAGGGTGTGAACTAACAGGATCGGAATCATTAGTTATAATCAAACCATAAGTAAAGTTTTCAAAACACGAAAACATTTAAGTGTAAACAAACGCGAAAGCGTAAAACATTAAACCCAATGTTGCGTCACGCAGGACGACTTAAAAACCCAAATAATAATAGTTTAAAACAAGTTTGCATAAACAGTAGCGTTCAAAGTAATGCATGATCCTATACCGCGCGCCCGCCTCGGCTACCTGAGAATAACATACTAAAAGTGTCAACACGGGGTTGGTGAGTTCACAAGTGTATATACAATAAAGCGTTTACGTTTGCGTTTTGCGTTTTGCATTTTGTGTTTTGCGTTTTGCGTTACTAGATAGTGTTAAATCAATTATATATCTATAGGTAGCTAGCCTATAAAACAAGTATTACTAAGTGTTCACCGAAGCTGACTGTTTATCATGTGCCTTGCCACCAGGTCTATCCCGACCATGGTAATGTGTTAGCCAAAATTACACCCACTCGACCTCCAGTCGAGCTTAGCGTTGGGTGGGGTTTGTCAAACCCAGTAGTACTACTCAACAGTGACTCGCTATTATCCAATACTAAACGGTTCGAAGTGTGAAGGACTTCAGTTGTTTCGTTTACCACTTAGCCTTTACAAGTGATATATAATCTAATAACAAAATCTAAAAGCGTTTCGGAGTATGTTATCTCCCCCAAGTGAAAAGCGTTTAAAAGAGTTAAAAGGGGAACGTGAAACTCACTGTTTGCGAAGAATTCCAAAAACAAGTCACCCAAGTGATGCGCGTCACAGAAAACCCTCACTAGCGTTCTAAAACAACAAGGAAATTTTCTAAGTGTTGAACTATTATCGAGTCTCTAGACTCGGCACATAATACCTATGCACAAGATACGTTTCGTGTTTCGTTTGTGAATTGTGTGTGTCTCAACAAACACATTTGCGATACGTTACATGTGTGAACAATTATTTACGTGTCAAGTATTAATAGTGTACATTTCTAGCAATTATTCCCCGCAAGGGCAATTTGGTCAAAACATAACAATTATCTAGCAATTAGCACGTTTCATGTATTTTCACAAAGTTCAGCAGCTAGTTTCATCAAGACAGAATTCTACTTGAAAGATTACTCTATTCAACAGACCATAGCATCTCAATTAATTCACCAAAAATCGTCACAAAAGCATACATGAGTTAGGTTTCCAGAACATATTTTATTGTATTTTTATTCCACATAGATTTCTCACAATAATCAAAACATTACAGCAAACTCACAGCAGTCAAAATCGTGTGCAACAGAATGTTATTTGTTATTCCCGTTAAATGAAAAATCCAACTAATGCAAGACCAATTGGGTTAGGTTCTTAACTCAACAAGTTAACTTCCAGAAGTGGAATCAACCCATTTGGTCTTGTAGTTCATGAGATATGATAATTACAAAACAACCTAACAGCAGGTCTCACAATTCAGATTTGCACTTCAGTTTTGTAAAATAATAAAGGTTAACTTTTACTCGTCCAAAAATTACAATTTTGGACTTTATAGAAACTAGACTCAACATAGTACCCTGTAGTGTTAACAACTTCGACCAATTTCCACACTAACATTTAGTTACAGTTGTCTAAACATAATTTACAACCTGTCCAGTACCAGTTTTGACCTTTAATCACACTTAAATCGTTTGAGCAACCAAAACACCTCCAAATTAGGCGTGGTTGGGTTTTCTGAAAACTAGACTCAGAGTACTACCTTTTAGACTCATAATTAACCCAATTTGGTTTTATATTTAACAAGTTACATATTATTCAAGTTTAACAATCACTGCTGTCAAAACTCAGCAAGCACAAACAATCGTCTAACATGCATCCTAAGCATACGACATATCTCCAACATGCAATAAACATCATTAACCATAAAAATCAGTAGTAACCCTCTAGGGTTTACAAACAATCAATGATTTAACAATCTTTCACCGTTCAAAATCACATATGATTATCTAAACCAATAACCAAAGCATAATCAATCATTCTCAAATCAAAATCAAGCATATAAACACTTAATACATAATTTACAAAGCTAGGGTTTTATGTTTATACCTTAAAAACGCAGAAACAACCAAGAGGAAGGTGAGAGATGCTTAGAAACGAGTGTGGGATGCTCCGATTATAAAGAATAAGATCAAACGGGTGTGATATGGGTGATGGGTGTGGCTGCCGTCGCAAAGAGAGGGAGAGAGAGAGGCTGCAGATCGGGTGTGAGGGAGAGGGAAGAGAGTTAGGGTTTTGTTATTATTAAATAATAATATGTTACACAAGGCCCCTCAACTTCTAAATATTACTTTTCTAGCTTAAACTAACTTGTTTGCATCTTGAGTTAACGTTTTATACAATATTATCAAATAACACATAAGCCTAACACATAATTATCACATAATTATTGTTTGGATGTTTTTCGTTTATTCACCAATGATTTGCGTCAACTCATTTGCGTTTCGGTGCAATTCCGAAAGACTACACATGTAGTAATTATCAAGCGTCATTTAAAACTCTATTTTAAATGTAATGAGATGTGCGTTATAGATCAAGTGATCTTAAGTTTGAATTGACGGAGTTTGAATTAACGGAGTTAACCTGAAATTGACGAGTGTCACAAGCTCGCCTCCGCTTTGTGGAGCTCGGGACTACAAAACATTTAGAAAAAATATATATATCAAATTGTAAAAATAAAATAATAGATTATAAAATAAATAAACTAAAATAGTTACCTCTTTGATGTAACAAGCATTAAATTTTGACATTTTTTGTTCAAATCTCCCCACTTGCCAATCATTTGACCCTTGTTTCGTTCGGTTGCGCCGGGAAGTTGCGAGAAATGGTCTTTAATACGTCTCCATAACGCTTCTTTTCTTTGATGGTTTGAGTGTTTTTTTGATTCGGGACAATGTAAATAAGCCTTGGTCAAGGCGACCTCCTAATCGGGCAACCAACGCCTGTTACTTTTTTGATGTGTCTCACTTCGTGACGAAAAGCACTTGCAAATTGATGTATAACCTCGTTATCGTCTAGGGGATCGACGGACATTTGTGACGGTTGAGATGGTTGAGACGGTTGAGATCCAAACATTTGAAAAACATTATTTGGATAATTTTAGGTAGAAAAACTGGAATAAAAGGTTGGTTTTGGGACGGTTGATAATAACGTTGTTGTTGGGAAGGTTGTTGTTGGTTTTGGGACGGTTGAAAAGGTTGTGGGTAATAAGGTTGTTGTTGGGAAGGTGGTTGTTGGAATGGTTGGGTGGTGTCGGGTTCGTCTTGTAACCGAAATCTTGTCGGTTCGCCTAGATGTTGTCGAACCTTTGGTCGGGTTTGGGTTTTCTTTGAACCCGACCCACGTTTCTTAGAACCCTTCATTTGATATGTTAAAATGGTGTGTGTAGTAGAAAATTTTGAGTTGGATTTGAGTTGAGTTTGAGTTGGATTTGTGTATCTTTTGAAGATATGTTTTAGTTATTTATATAGGTAAAATAAGTTTTTTTTTTATTTTTAAACTGATATAATGCTAAATATATAAGTTTCCCTTGTTTATTTTATTTAATATTTTAATAGTTTTTATTCGTTTTTAGTCGAGATTTGTATACTACTAACGTTTTTATGTTTCGTAGGTTCCGGGATTTGATCGTGATTAAAAAGGGCGAAAAACGAGCTAAAACGAGCCTAAACAGAGATCCGGAACGCGTCAGGAAGAACCAGAACAGAGAACCGGTCAGACCGGGCCGGTCTGGCCGGCCACCATGGAGAAGCACGCCGTACCGCGCGAAGGGGGGAGGCCAAATGCCCTCTGCGCAGCGCCTAGGCAACACTGGGCTGAATTAATTTCGTTTTCGCTTAATGACGGGCCTTATTTTGGTTATTTAAACACATTTAACTTAAACCTGACATAACGTGAAACCCTTGGCCGATTTTGGAGAGACTTCGGAGCCATCTTTCGCGTTTGTTGGTGATTTTGAAGGCGAAGGAACATCCGGTGAAGAGCTACACGTTCACCGTTCGAGTTTACGGGTTTTATCATCTTCGATTCCCGTTTCTTATACTTTCACCATGTTTTCGTTATTATTTGTTTTGTTTGATTTAGATTTTAATATACTAATAAGCTAAATTCCATAGACTGCCTAGGTCGTGATGAACCTTAGTTCGGTTTGATTTTATTTGGATTTTCGTTTCGTTATGGATTTTATGTTCTAAGTAAACTGTTAAGTTTGATTTAGTTGATGCGTTTGATTGCTTGGTTTTGTTTACTTGAATTTATTGTTTCACATTGCCCTTGTTGATTATTTCATAGGATAGGGTTTTGTTAGGTCATTTACTTTGTGTTGTTGACTAGTTTGTGATTAATATCGATTAAAATCATAGAAACAATAAAATCAATTAAACAAATAAAAGTGAGTTGCTAGTCTAAAAAGCTGTAAAGTGATAGGCTATTGATAGATCTTTGCTTGTCGGGATTGCTAGATTTAGTTCTTCGTAAGGAGTCCGTCTAGATTTGATTGTCAGCTTAGTCAATTAAATTAATAGGGTCTGCTTTGCTATCTTTTGAATTCCGCGCTGTAAGGTAGGTTTTCATCATAAAAGATACTTAGACATTAGCGATTAAATAACCGTAAGGAAGTTTAATATAAAACTGGTGAGTCTTAAAACTTGTTAGAAATCCATAGGCGTCTTCTTGAAGTTCAAGGGTCCTGTTCGGGTTTTCTATCAAGGGACTATTTTATGAACCCAGTTCCATAACTTGCGTTTTCCATTTAATTAATAACCGTAACTTTGGAGATTCCGGCCTGGGTAGTTATTTTAATCATCTGAATCAATCCAAGTTTTCTAAATTGTTTATTAGTTAAAACTAATTAGGGTTTAAGTTTTATTAATTAATTAATAAGGAATGATTATGTTTTATTATTATTATAATAATTAGGGTTTGTTTTATTATTATATTAATTAGTTTATTAATAGTTTAATTAAAGTAATCATTAGTTAATTGTTATTAGAGTTTTAATTAATTAGTTTTAAAATCCCCCTCCAATATTATTAATAAATATTCGTGTCTTGTAATCGAGTCTAATTTGCTAGTTTTGTAATTTAAAGAGTCTCGTGGGTTCGATATCCAGACTTGCCTAGCTGTACTAGAGTCGACCGGTTCACTTGCCGGTTAGTAGTTTAAGGGTCTAAAGTATTACTTAGTGTCTAGATTAATAGAATTTTAGTTATTTATTTTATAACTACTTTTAGCACATCATAAACCCTCCAACGGCTCCCTGCCATTCCCAACGGATACCTCTCCTTGATAAACACCCATCACTTGCGTGATGGCTATCACGCAACTACACCCCATCACGCGTGACAATTGACCGGCGGTGGTGTTCATTTAGCCATCATACGTGATGGGGAGCTCATCACGCAGTGCTCTGCCCCTCTAAAGTGTGACATTCGTCAATTTCGGGTCACTTTTTTATGTAAACCCGACCCGTTTGTAACCCGAACATTTCAAATATATAAAATATTGGATCTTGTCATTTAAAATATATAAAATATTGGTTTTTTTATATTATGCATTGTTTGACTATTTAAACATACCCATTTTTATGCAAACCATAAAAGAATCTTTATACCCAACCCTTCACTCCTTCCCTATATATACACACCCATCTTCTTCATTTTACTCTTGCTACATCTCCAAAAACTCTCTCAAAACTCCATAGATTCAAGGTTGTTATTTCTTATGTATTCTTGAAGTTTTGACTTCTTAAGTCAAACTAACTATAGTCTTTCATTCTAACTTGTTCATATAACATTACTAACTCTTGAATATGGTGGTACAACATATATATAATACACACCCCTTGTTTCCTTTATTTGTTACTTCACCGACGTTGGTTGGTTAAGTTTCGAATGTCATAAGGCAAGGCTTCATGGAGGACTTCGTGTTCTTGATATATATTTACACACACATAACTTATTATACATATCACTTATGACTAACTTCTAACCCTTTAGTTTGTTCATCTTATTTACAAGTTCCATGGTGTGGGTTTGTATAAGACTAACCTCGGTTTAACCGAAACTAGTCCAAACCGGAAAACCGAACTTTTGTTTACTAGTTTTGTTAAAATAGTTGTTTAAACATGTTTGTTGCTAGATTTGAGTTTCAAAAATCATTTTTACAAGTTCTTTGATATTAAGCATATGAAATCCATCTATGAACTCGTTGGGAGATTGAAACCGAACTAAACCGAAACTTTTGCTTAAAAGACTTGTAGTTAACTTTTTTTGTTGTAAAATTTAAGTTTTCTTCATTTATAAACAAATATACAAGTTCTATGATATTTGGGCATGTAGAAACCATCTATGAACTGTTTGTGAGATGGAGACGAACCAAACAGAACTATACCGACTTTTACTCGCTTAAGACACACAAGTGTGTTTTTAGCTATCAAGACTTGTATATTTCTTTAAAAAATAGTTTACAAACTGATTTTAATTATTTTCTTAAGTACTTGGAATAGTTGGATCCAACTTGATCTCATAACATAGTTTGGACCGACAAAACCGAACACTCGCTTAACGTGCGTTGTTAGTTCTAAACAATAGATCTACATACTTGATTAAGTGTTAGTATGTTTTAATGAGTTATCTCATAACAATTAATATATTGGAAAGTTGATTTCGGGTTTTACCATTTGTCAAGACCCGAACCGACAACCCGAACACTCGTTAAAAACCCGTTTTAGTATCTTTAGCCTAATGGAACTTGCATTTTAGCATTTTCCCCACCTTATTACTTAATATTGGTTAAGTAAATATTAAGGTTAGATACTTTAACCCCGGTTTTGAGCAAACTTACATTTTTTAAAAGGGTTATTATTATAAATTCTTAAATAGTTACATTTTAAACCTTGAACTTTAATTGATTAGTTTTTGCAACAATTATTTTATTTAAAGATCTTCAAGACAACCTTTCTAAATCCAAAACTTTCTTTTATTTAGGCTTCATACGTTAAACTCGTCGTTTGTCACACCCTCAAAATCCACTAACGGAGTTTTACCGTCAGAGGGTGTGAACTAACAGGATCGGAATCATTAGTTATAATCAAACCATAAAAAAAAACGTTTAAATGAAAATAAGTGCGGAAGCGTAAAAACCAAAAGACAAAAGTTACGTCACGCAGGACGACTTAAAAACCCAAGTAATAATAGTTAAAAACATGTTTGCATATCAGAATGTTCAAAACCATGCATGATCCTATACCGCGCGCCCCGCCTCGGCTACATGAGAATAACATACTAAAAGTGTCAACAC